>NW_010306965.1:0-8643 GCF_000700745.2 Antrostomus carolinensis | reverse complement strand
TCCAAACCATTCTATGATTCTATGAATTAGTCTCAGTCTTTTTGTTCTCTATTTTCTTACATGAAAGTAATAGCATAACCTGCTCTTGCTAAGGTTGTGAAAAAGAGCTTCACTAATATTTGCAAGGCAGTAGATGCCATTGCAGTGAGTGATGAATTGTGCACCTAAGCCAGAAACCTATTTGCCTTTTGTAGGAGCAGACACGTGACTTTTATTTATATTTAGGTCTGACTCTGCAGAAGATTTTCTGTTCTTTCTCTTATTTAAATTAATATAAAATGGAATTCTTAGTTTAGTGATCAAACAGCCTGTGGGAAAGTGTAGAATAATTATGCATTATTGTTTGGTTCAACATCATTATAAAGTAACACAACTTATCTGCCTTTCAAAATGAAAGCAGTAAACAAACAAAAAATTATACTAAAGAGATCTCATGTCTTAATTCTGTTTTATTTACTTAAGCTACTCTTGGGAGCACTATCTGAAAACTTTGCAGTCTTTATTACTTAACACTCAGAATGTTCATACAAACTAAGGAAATAATATAATCTCTGTTTTATGGACTTGGAGGTAAAACATGGTCAAGATAAACACATACACATTAAAGGACATCAGTGTGTGAAAGTTAAAGGCTTCAATTTCAAGCTTATTGGTGCCAGCCTTTAGACTGAACTCTGCCCCAAGCTCCTTATATCATGAATAACACCTGAGAAGGTGTCATCCAAAACAGCCAGACAGGTAGGCACAGTGTCACAGACTGTCCCCTGCAGTAGCCCTCTGCTAACCAAGAGGGAATCTGCTGAGGGAAGTCATAAGTCTGCAATGGTACCTCTGAGGTTCCGTCGTACATTTCATGTTCAGTGGTTGTTGGGAAGAAAGGCAGAAGTATTTGAAAATGGTTGGCATGCTTTGGGTATGTCTGTTGCCTCAAAGCCCCTGGGCAAAGACATGGGTAGTTTCTGAACTGTGTTCCAGCTTAGGGGTGACCTTGGTATGAGCCATGGAGCCCTGGCAGTCCAGAGCTGTTCTGGGCAGGCAGAGAAGCACCCAGGGAAACTTTACAAGCAAAATAAAACTGTTCAGCGTTAGGCAGGTGCCAAATTTAAGTTTGCAGCACTGTGGTGCATTTTTGAGCTGTGGTACCTGGGCTCCATCTTCACACTATTAAATGCCTTTTCTGTATTTGCCAAAAGATGCACATTGTAATGCAGTAAGTTGAACCTCGATTTTTCTTCCATGTACCTATTTTTTTTCTTCCCTTCTGTTGTCCTGTTCCTTATTATGGGCACATTTGGCCACTGTCAAGTTGAATGATTTTTTGCATACTTGGTTGGCTTACTCTTTTTTTCCCAATTTGCTGATACAGTCAACTGTGCCAGTAAAGCAATTATGCAAAATTGTGTATAAAGGTTTAATGATACAAAACAGTGTTCATCACAAATCTAATTGTGATTCTTACTGTCCTTCCATAAACTAAAGGTTTTAAGATGTTTGAATTAGGATCTCTGTGGTTAATATATATTGTGTTAAAAAATATATATATTTAGTTTAACAGAGAAGGGAACATTTATTGTATATGCCACTGATAACTTTGGAAGGAAGCAATAAACAAAAGTAGTGACTTGGAAGTGTTCAGATAACGGTTTGTATGCTTTCAAGGGGTGATTATGAGAAGTATGCTTTCTTACATGGCTCATTAGGTTATGCTGTTACCTGTTTTACATTACAAATTATAACTGTGTATGTTTGGTTGTGCACTGAGTCCGTAATAAAATACAAGGATAAAAAAATACAAAGATGGACATAGTAACAAAGCAGAATAATGTGTCTGCATCCTGAAAACAAAGAGATAGTGGGTTAAAACAGTATTGACAGGTACAGCATACTGAGGTTTGATATCTGGTTTCCCCTGAGGTAACTGAACTGGTTCAGGAAAAGAGCAGTAAAGCAATACTTGGTAATGCTTTCACTGAAGCTGAAAATCCCATTGGCTTTTTGTTGGTCCAGAATAGAGCATTTAGAAACATTTCAAAACTGATATTTCTGCTTCATATGCATAGATATTTTCTGATTTCTGCCCTGCTGCTTTCCTCAGAACCCCATCTGGGATTTAATCCTACCACAGAAAGTATTAGCGAATCAGATATTATTAGGACTGGCATCTAGTAGAGTCCCGTTTGTATCAGGTCATAATGTACTGCAGGGAGAGACCTTCTGCCACAGCCACAAAGCACACACTGCTTCTCCTTGGCCAGGTTCATCAGACTGCATATGAGGAGGTAGAGCGAAAAGTGTCTCTCCTTTCTGTCCCTTTCTTGGTTAACGGTTCTCGTTAGCTGTATGCCAGCTTTGTGCTGAAGAAGCATTAGAGACTGTAAGGACAGGCAGTAATGAGTAACCCTGCAGCACTTTCCACTGCCTCCTTGATTGGGAGGGAAGCTGGTCACTGTTGGATGCTGAATTGTGAAGGTGAGTTCCGTTTGCTTTGGTGCATGTAGTCAGATGGGTGAGCTGTTCTCTACTGAAGACAGCAGTCTGTGGCTTGTACAAACAGCTTTAACTTACTGCTTTCTGAAAACAGAGGCCCGAAGCAGTCATCGAGGTTTCAGGAATGTTAGTTGTTTGTGTATATGAATGAGCTTATAAATGGTTGCTTTTACAGTCTTCCATAGCTCATTGAGGGTAACTCACTGCCAGAGAAAACAAAAGAGAACGACTATTTTTCTTTTTTCTCCACAGTCTACTAATACTTTCAGGGCTCGATATAATGTGCCTTTAACAAACCGTGAACTTCTCTCCTACTGAGCCACTGCATCCTGCCTACATGCAGTGTAGGCAGAGAACCATTATACTAATCCACTCTCCCATCATATCTCTAGCAAACACATGTAAGTGTTTTTCTTTGAATATTTATTTTGATGCAAGGAATGTTAAGTCTTTTATTTGGCAACACGAACAAGTAGGAGATTGTGATTTCTCAACTTTGTAACCCTAATTGTGGAAGTTCTGTTTTTCAGCTATGACATGTTTTGACAAACATACGACAGTCACATTTGGCTTTAAGAGAATAATCCTGCCACCTCAAAACAACCTTAGAGTAGTTCACCTCTGCAGGTAGGACAGCTTTAAAATGTAGATGCTGAAATGATCAGTCTTTTGCTTTGTATTTTAACAGGTACGGTTATATGCAAGGCCTGATGCAATCCGAAGAGGATCGGGGGACTATGCTCTAAATATTACAAGGAGACTTATTGAATTTTATGAAGATTATTTTAAAGTGCCCTATTCACTGCCAAAATTAGGTAAGTTTTACCCTAGAACATGAAATTCACCCACAGATGGGAGATTAAGTCAGCTTTTTAAAAGGAAATTTAGGACTGTAAAGCACTAGATTTCAAGGTAAGGAATATTCTTGGGTTAATTTAGAAGGATCAATAAGGAATTTTTCATCTCTTTCTTGCAGAAGAAGGGAAGCCAAATTGTTCCCTCTCCAGCCTCGAACTGAAAGGAGCAGGAAGCAGACAGTACTTAAATTTGTTAGGCAATAGGAAGAGAACTTGAGACCTTTCACCGATAAATGGGTTGGGCAGTTTTTGGATGCTGTTTATTTTGGTCCTTACTTTCACTAGATAGCCTCTGGGAGATGTTTTTTCTGTAATATTTGTATATTGATGCCTCAGTCTTAAATAAGGAGCGGAATTGAAAATATTTGTAGAAACTGGGAACCTGTAACAGTGCAAGGCAGTATTTTTTTATGCTGGCTTATGTGGTTTATTAATGATGATTAGTACATATGCTTGATTGTATTGTTGCTTATTGAAAGAATTGCTGAAAACTTGTTTTGCTGCTCAAGTGACCTAAATATAAAAGCTGTCTATTTCTATTATTTTTTTAAGTAGTTTCTTCTCCTCCTTTCTTTCACCACACTCAATGGTTCTCCTACACATGTGAATACTTTACACCATATTATTACACTCTCTCTCCTTCGGAGCATGTTTGATCAAGATTCAAAAAAGCCTATTGCTCAGCAGCAGGAAGCGAGCTTGTATTTTATCAGAAGTGTTAGAGATGGAACCACAGGTGATCCTCCCAGGAACTAAGGGTCTATTTCATTAAATCCCTTGCCTGCTGAGTAGCTTTATTAGTCTTACAGCTAACAGTCTAGGAGCTAGATAAAGTAATTGATGTTTCTAGATGAGGGTGTTGCATACATTTTTTTTTTTTATAAGAATGTTGTGGCATTTATTTTTTGTCATCTTTAAATGATGGGTTAAAGGCAGTGTTCTCCTGGAGAAATATGCCAATGGGTTAAACATGGTATCTGCATCAGACTTTCTGTGTATCCTTTCATACCTGGCATCAGGTATGTAATGATGATTTCATAAAGGGAGTTACAGACTTACAGATGCCAAGAATTTAGGAGGGAAAAAAAAATGAAAAACTTTCTGTTGAATATAAAGGATGAACAGTGGGACTCCGATCATTACTTCAGGTAGTTTACTGAGGATGCCAGGTAGCAGCAGGCAGTAGTGACTGTATCTGCTTCAGAATATCTTTCACAATTGCAACATATGGTCTTTCAACTCAATGTGCTTTATAGGTTATCATTATACTGTGGCATATCGTTTTAAAATATCTCATCAGAAACGAGCATGTTCCAGTTTGGATCTCTTTGGAACAGAACAGGAGGAATACTCACAAGTAAAATCGTATTTTTTCATTAAATATTTGTAGTGAAATTGTTGAGTTAATATGAAAAACAGCTTGAAAACCTTAGTTATTCTGTAGTGATACTATGGGAAATAGTTTGCAAAGTTAGTTATGCTGTAATAAGGTTAAATTTAGGGTAAATATAATAAGGGACATAAATTCACCAAGTTTAAGCATGTGTTAGTAGTGTCTTTAACCTGAAGGAGTGAATTGTATTTTTTTTTTGCTGGAAAATGGAAAGTTAAGCGCAATAGTCTGGCAAGTGAATAGAAGGACTGAAAATGCGAACACTGTAGTCTGCCTATGATAGTGATTTTGCAGTAGTATTAAAGAATTTTCTGAGGGAAGAGACAAAACAGCATTAGCTACAGCAGTGGAAGGAGTGTGCATCAGGAGGACACGTTGATACAGAAAACATGCCCGTGGTCTCTGAAGCTTTGGAACCGATTTGCTGCTGTCACCACTGCAAAGGATTGGGTACTTCAATAATGTTTTAAGAAAAATAAAAATGTTTTTTGTAGGACATTTTAGGCTTTTTTCATTTGATTTATAAGTGAAATGTCTTCAAGTGGGAGTGAAAATTGAAGAATGTAGTTTAAAAAGCTTTTTAATGATAGTGTCAATTTTGTAGAAAATGTTCTATTTCAAACATAGATGTTTTAAGAAAATGAAAAAAAAATTGTTACATATGTTGTCCACAAGAGTCTACTGAAAGAAATGTAATTATTTTGGTTGAAAATACATTTTATTTTTTCAAAAGAATTCTGTTGTTGAAATACTGACCAGCCTAATATGCATGTGCTATATGGGCTACTAAGTGATATGTTGTTAGTGTCAGTGCTGTGTGCTGGGCTGTGTGTGTGGGGGACAAGGGACCTGCAACCCTTGATGAAGCACTTTCACTGTCTATGTGGTCATCCATTTGAACAGTCTGTATGGTGGACATGGGCATATCTGAGGGCATTTAGCCTTCAGATGTATTGCTATATCAGAGACACCCGTGTTCTTTTGTTCACTTTGTGTTTCATTGAGGTATGTTTCTTAGCATTTGGAAGTAGTACTCATAATTTGAAATTGTAATAAATCAGCTAGTGTTCTCTGTAGGAACCACTTCCTCCTGATGCTCTTGACCACTTCACTATTTTTGAACAGGTTTTTTTACTGTAGTGACATGCAGTCAGACGTCTGGGGTTTTTGTTGCCAGTTGTGGGCACCTCTGACTTAGTGGCAGCCTCTGTTACTATTGGGAACTGTGGAGAATCTGGGGGAAACATTTTGTCACCCAGTGACTAAGATTTTTTTCGGTCTTATCACCTGTACTAGCTTCTGAATGTACTGGAACAATAGATATGTTTGCCAATTAATGTAAATTCTGGTAATGAATGTGAACTGGAGATTTTTCTCATTTGAATAACCAGTTTCTACAGTTAAAAGTTCTACTTAGCTTGTAGATATGTGCTTTTTTTCCACAGCCTACTCTGAACTGGAAGGTGCTTGTGTAGAGCTTTAAGCTATTAATTCTTGTATGAATTTCATATCTGAAAAATAAGTCAGGTCTTTAAAAACTGGATTTTTACAGCACTATAAAGTCATTATAGACACTAGTAAACACGAGGGATGGAAAGCATTGGGTTTTATTTAATTCAAAAAAGATATGCAGTAGAGTTTTTACTTATATTTCTATGGCTGGTGAATATAAAATACATTTCTGTATTTTTATCGTATTTAATTTTAATCCAGTTTGCAATACACAAAAAGTTTTCTTTGTATGTGTAGAGCTTTTTCTTATGAGGATCTTTGAGACTGGAATAGTTTCCCTATGGGGAATGATTAGGTAAGCAAGCACTCTTTACATGTGGAGAGTAGTGACTCTTAAGTGGTGAACAGTTTGGGGTGGAGGAGAGGACTGTCTCTTCCAGCCACCCAGTGAGGTTAGAAGTAGACAGCTGCAGAGACCACAAAAAGATTGCTGTTACTGCACCAGGTGGTAAATTTGTGAACCTCCTTGTCAAAAGAGGTTGTAGATGATAAAAACTCCATGGGGAGAGACATGGACAAGTACTTGGAGAGGTCCTTCAGGGGAGGAAATTCTATGGTTTGACAGTAAATGCTGGGAAATACTCAGGAGAGTGCTATTTATGCTTCCCTGGTCTTACTCTTTCTTGAACATCTTCTTGTGGCCGCTGTTGAAGAGCAGAATACTGTGCTAGGCAGTCTTTTTGTCTGAGCCAGCAGGGCTATCTGTATGTTCATAGTCTTCCAGTTTCCCAAGTGTTTCTATGAAAGGACCACAGGATCTTTTTTTCCAGAATACGTCATGTACTGGAACTGGGAAACTTTACAAGGCACCAGTTATAAAAGACTGACAAAACTTAGTGTGATACATAAACAAGATACTTGTGTGAAGATTTTTTGTTTTCTGGATCTTGGTTTTCCTCCTCTTATCAGCACTGCAGTATAACAGTGTTAGTGAGATACATTTAGTGCTTCTCTGAAAACTCATTTTACAACTCAGTTTATTTTAATCTGAGTACTGTATTTATACACCCATGTAATTACTGTAATCACTATGGGTTGTGTAAAGGAACTTGGGCATCTCAAGTGTCAGCCACGTAGTGCCTAACTCATAGGCATTTTGCTTGGGTTCATTCAGCTTTAGGCACTCAACTGACATGCCTAAATTAGTAAGCTGATTGCCCTAGGTTCCTTATTTCAGAAGTGGAGAGGAGATCTTACTGGGGATGGTTTCAATCTTATATGGGCAGAGTCTCCTGTTGGAACTGCTTAGGTAAGATTAGGTAATGTTTTATTAACCCCTGAGCTTAATTTGTCATTTGTACCATTAAGCTTCCACAGTGTGCAGACCTGAGAAGGAGACGTATCTAAGGCAGTTTAGTGATGGAGAGCTGTGAATAGGGTTGGGAAGAACTTGGCCTTCTCAGAAAGCTTTTAATTCTCCGTTGAAAGTGTCCTGAAATGTGGAAATATGAATAGCTGAAGAATCCACTTTGAGACGTGGCTACATATGTTATAGAATGACTGGGTGAAAGTAAATCCCCTTGCTGTTTTGTCTTGAGGTCACTGGATATGAATCTATATTTAATTTATAAATATTGCAATTTGTGTGAATACTGTAGTGTTAAAATATATATATATATATTTTTTTTTTTTTTTCCCCAGACTTTAGGAAGTCTCTTTTTCTGTAGATTTGCTGTGCAGAAAAGTTTATATCTGATATATTTTATGGGTTTTTTTCTTACTGGTATGTTGAAGGTACTAATTACCTGGTTCATGCAAAAATGATATGGTCTTGTTTTCATTGTGCAGCATAAACCACTTTGAAGTTGTGAATGCCAAGTCTCAGAAAATGGTTTTCCAAGGGATTTAGTGTACGTGCTACACGATGGAAGACAAGATTGGACCATTAACATTTGCTCTTTGAATATTTTTGGAGAATAGGATTCGTTTTTTAAAATATGTCACAGAATAATTTAAACTCTTTCTGATAATGTAAAAATAGCTCAGCCGTGTAAAGAAAAAGTTCCAACAGGGAACTGTTCTGATTTTTAAAGGAAACTCATGTACCTCTGCTCCATTCCACAACTGTTGACAGTGAAGTGAATATTTTGGTGAGAGAGACTGCATCTGCCTGTTGCTATGTGAGGCATTGCAGGCCCAGAATAAAAGTGTGGGGATGCTGTTGTAGGATGGTCAAGCGATTTGCCATGAGCACTAGTGATTAACAGTTCATTTTGATTTAATTGCTTTACTATTAGCTTGACTCTTCGACGTGTTCCTAAGCTGTTCATTGCAATATTGCCTTCTGCCCTGCTTTATCTTCCGTCATCTTCATCAGCATTCTTTATGTTGCTACTGCTTTCTTACTTCCCCTTCATTTGTCCTTGTCCTGATCCGATGTCGGGGATCATTTAA
>NW_010306964.1:0-14154 GCF_000700745.2 Antrostomus carolinensis | reverse complement strand
CAATTTCATCCTGGGGGGGTGGGAGTCCTTCAAAACAAACAAAAAACCCCAAATAAAAGTATAACACACTTTTTTTTACTGTGTATAATATATATTGTAAAAAAAAGAAAATTAAACGTTAATATTTGAGAATGGGATAGGCAGTATCCTCTACAAATTATCCTCAAGAGCATTCATTTCTATGGCTATAGCTACATCATGAAAGAGTATGTAAAAAGCAGCAGATTTGTCAAGTGAAATGGTGTTGGAGACCCCACATTCACCCCAGTTACTTTAGACTACCCCAAGTCTGAGCCCATGAACTGAATGCCCACAGGTACACTCCTCAAGCCCATTTTCCAACTCTGTTCCATCTAAAATAATCTACTTTTTTTGCACACTTCTTTGTTCCACAAAACACGGTAACTGGCAACAACTAGGAGATTAATTTCAGAAGCTAATTCCTGCTCCGAACTAACAGGCTGGCATATACATGTACGATAAGCACTAGAAACAAGAGTATTATTGTGCAGAGGGGAACTACAGCAGCAAAGTTCTTTTACAGCTCTAACACTGCTTATCCACAAGACACAAGTCACCTCAAATTCAGGTGGTCTGCAACAAAAACTAACTCCTGAATTTCATTCAGGCATCACACCAGTGTGTGACTGTTCAATGTAAACCTTACCAACACTTGGGGAACTTTATAACAGTGGAACATTACACAAACAAAAGTAAGGGCTCAAAGATCAACCAAAGCTGGGATTACTCCTTTGTATTTCAAATTCCTGACTTCAAATACAGACTTTAGTTCAGCTCTGAAATAGATATTAAAACATTAACTCTGACAATCATCGCAGGAATATTGTCGCACCTGAATTTGGATTTCATCGGACAGTTCTCTTGCCATTTTGTAAAACTGGTTGGCTGCAGGATCAAGGACCTTGACAACAACTTTCAGGCCTGTTCTTCCTTTTACTCTGCCATAAACATCCATTGCAAAGTTATATTTTGCAGGAAGCTGAAAAGAAGCCTTGGACAGGAGAAAGTGATTAAAATTTTACTCATGGAAAGAACTGACATTGATAAAGAGGAAAGACCACACCCAATGCTGACAATTGCTCTTGGGAGTAATTGGAAGCAACAATATTTTTTCAGTTCCATTATGCAGCAGTTTCCTTTTCCCAAGATACACACACATGCACACACATACACACACACACAGGGTTTACCTCACTGTGTCTTGTCTTGATATCCAGAGTATCCCTCTTTGTGACAGACCAGTGGAACGTTAACCCCGGTACTGCATTGCCAAATGAAAAAGGAGTCTGACTGCTGGTGATGCCCATTACATAAACTGGCATCTAGAAACAGAGAAATCAACTTTCTTAGGTAATTCTAGGATGCTAACCAAACTTGCACAGAGCAAATATAATCAAACTTAAAATTCATTGATCAAGAGATGGTATTTCTTATGAAGAAAACTCTTTGGCTACTGTATATGTTGCAAGGATGTATCACACAGAAGATTCAACTACCAACTTGTAAAAAACAAATTTTGATATAGTCTCATTTGCTACACGCTCTACATAAAACAAGTGCTGGTTTTCCATCAGAAAAGATGTGTTCAATAATTCATTTGTCCCATTTGTAGCATCAAATCACTTCATCTTAGTTAAGTCATACAGTCTTTAAGTTTTCTTCATCTTTGTCTAGATGATCTCCCTGTTTAACTCTGCTTTGGACATCAACCTTCCCCTTCCAACTCTCCAAATCAAGACAACATAACATATAAACACAAAACAGGGATTTTCAAGTTTTTATTTTTAAACTTCAAAGCAGTTCATTCACCTGGGACCAATGAGCTAGAATCACTAGCCATTTTGGATTGATTAACTAATAGGGGAATCATAGAATGGTTAGGATTGGAAAGGACCTTAAAGCTCATCCAGTTCCAACCCCCCTGCCATCAGCAGGGACACCTTCCACTAGACCAGGTTGCTCAAAGCCTCATCCAGCCTGGCCTTGAACACTTCCAGGGAGGGGGCAGGGAGGGGAAATACAGACTTTTAAAAAATAGACGTATTAAAAGAGAATCTGAACAGTATCTGCTGTTCTGGATATAGCAGACGTGCTGTAGATTTTTAACATACAAAGGAAGAAAGTCTCCACTGCAAGTAGGATGAAGATGAAAGAACCTTGCTCCATATTAAGTGATGCTTTTCAGCAGGGCCTGAATTTCTGCTAATCAGTCTAGTGTACAAGGTAAACTTGTCCCAATTTCTGTCTGAACACATTCAGCTCTGGAGCTTCTCCCCTGACAGCACATCCATTCCTGTAGCAGCAGTGGTAGCTCTCAGACCAGGCAACCACTCAGAGCTGGAGTGGTATTACCAGGTGACCTAATCAGAATGGTCACAGTTTGCAGGTCAAAATTTTAAGGCAATAAAAGGTGATAATTACAAATCAACTAACCTGTGTACCAGTTTTCATTCGTGTAATTGGTGCATGAATTCTAACAGCTGTCAGTTGTACTACTTCAACTTCCACTTTGTCCTAAAAAGGAGGAAGAGGAGACGTTGTAAGCACTTGTCAAACGTGAACTAGATTTCACTTTGAGGATCTATCCACTATTTTGCCACTATCTAATCCCTATTGCCATGTGATTTGAGTGTGACTTATCACAGAAAATACAGATAGACATAATTCAGTAAGACTGTAAAAAAAATCCCAAAAAACTACAAAAGCACTAACTTTGTAAATTGATAGGCATTTAAAAATGCCACCTAAATTAAAACAAAAAAATAAAAGCTCTGCTCAAAAATACTGACAACAGGAATGATGGAGCTGAGTGGTGACTGACAGCAATGGACTAGATCATAGGGGTCCCTAAAAGAGGGATGAATAATCTCAGAAGATAAAGGAAGACACTGAGAGAATTAAAAGGAAATGAGAATGGTAAGCAGCAAATGGGACAATCAAGAATAAAAGGATGATACAAGTGATACTCTGATGTCTCCTCTTCACATATCTTGACATTCCTGATAGATTTTATTCCTACTGTATACTGGGGACAAAAGGTCAGACCTGGACCTCACTGGGCAGTAGATTTAGCTTTCAAGTTCACTCTCCTCCCTGCCACAGCATCAGGGCAGACTGCTGCCTCTGCATTACAAAGCACACACATATATATATATATTTTAAATTACTTTGTCTCCTCTTGGCCTGTGGTGACATCTTTCAAGCAGCAAGAGCTTTGCAGTGTGCAGCAGCTGTCCTGCCTTGACCTCCAACGAAGAGCCCAAATTCTGTTGTTCTTAGTTTCATGCAAGTCCCAGGGACTTGTGCTCCCTCACAGGCCTGCTCAACAGCACCGTTATGCTCAACAGGAGGAAATTATATGGACAGAGATTCTGATGGAATATTGGGAATTTACTGCTTGAACTTTATAGATGGATTCAGACAACAGCACGGAATGATAGCTTTCCATACAGCCTGCCTATAGCTTAAGAGACAATGCATTTCTTAGGCAGCAGTTACCTTCTGACTTCTACTGACACAAGATGCTGCTAAACTGTAAGGTGATGCAGGCAAGGACAACCTTCTGCTGTTTTAGAAAGGCTTCTTTAGATGGGCTTTTCTAGATTTACTAACCACTTCTGAAGACATCAGACCATTCATAAAGTCTCCCTGGGTTATCAGTAGAACTTGGTTTTAAGGTACAGCAAGATTTAGTTTTCTGCTGAAAGCACCACCTGTGTCAGCACCATGCATAAGTTCACAGGCCAGGGAGTAAGAAACACTGATTTTTCATCTCCTTAAGAAAACCAGGAATCAAGCGCATAAGATAATGGTACCAATGCAAAAAGACTATTTGCCCCTTTTGAACCAAACTCATGAGTTAGAGAACCTCTTTCAGCCCCAAACCGTGTCATAAAGCATTACCTGAGACACCACGACAAGCTTCCCTGTCTCTGCATCAACAGCTTGCACCACTCCTGTCACCGTTCCATTCCCAATCGCCACTCCTCTGACCAGTCCGGTGCTGTTCACTGACGCAATCTTCTCATCGCTGATGGAGAAAATGATGTTGGATTGAGGTTGAGGGCCTCCTTCTGAAGTGATCTATAATTAAGAGCACACAGAACAACTAAAATTAACTCACTGGATATTTGTTCTGGTTAATGTTACAGGGTACACCCCTTCTGTGCTCAGCATCACAATGTCTTCAGTAAGAAAAACCTGTCTCAACCTTCTCAGGGCTTATTTCTCCTGCACCCTGGTCCTTGCATGATGTCAGGCTGGGAAATAGGTGAGCTATGCACAGAAGTGGACTATGTGCTTCACAGAATGTAATAGGCTGATGCTGCATCCAGCTCAGAAAGGTGCAGAAAAATTTACCTCACCTTCTCTTCATCGCACATGGGATAGCTCTGCTCTGTGTTTCAGTTTGTAGAACTAGCCCACTATGCTTAATTTCACAGAGGTGACAGATTATTAATGCTGCGCTGGTATTTAACACTGCCAAACCTGACATGTCCTTTGACACAAACAAATACAAAAACTTTCATCCGGCAATACAGTAAAATCGAAAGTGGCTCAAGAATTAAAGTATTCATGTTGGGAGGAATATTCAGTGTGAAAGTAGCTAAATCACCAAGTTGAATTATCTACTCCTGAAAAATAAGTTATAAACATTTATTTTAAAATAGAAGTTAGAGAAGAAAGAAAATATGCAAGATGTCTTACCTGAATCATGGCCCCAATAATTAGGGTCACTTTCCTTGGCAGTAGTCTAAATGGGGGAAAGACCTAAAGATAGAAATAGGAATACTATTCATACTATTTCAATCAGATAAATTATGTCACCAAACAGTACATACAAGTGTAAAACTAGGTCTTCACTTGCTTAATTGCAGTAGATTGAGCATACAGAAACTTAACTCATCACTTGCAGTTAAAAACCACTAAGAAATCTGAAACAGACTAGCATTTGGATAACTTCTGGACAGAACTAATCTGTTTACTTTTCCTGGCAAATTAATTACTATGCTATAAATTAAATACAATAAATGGTTCCTATTCTATCATAACATAGGTTTTGTTTACACATATATTTTATCTGAAATTATTTACTTCAATCTGTTGTGGAGCAGAGTTGATCCTTTGTCCTCTTTTGTCAGCAACAGTTGCCATAAGACTCGTCTGCCCAATGGCCATCCCATGCACCAGAAAAGCAGCAGTATGGTCATCAAGAGCTTCCTCGAGTGGGCTGTGGCAAAGGAACACATTAAAACAGAGAAGTTCCTTGAACAAATTAAATGAATAACAAATGAAAAGGACTTATTTAGTGTGTAGCAGTTTTATCCTAAGGTTGACTAAGTGACAACATTTTAAGCAAAATTAAGGTAACCATCACATTTCTACATGTAACATCATGAAATGCCTCTCTGTAGCCTTGTTTTAGCTCAAAATGAAAATGAAACAAGAGTGTTAGCTGGTACAGACCAAAACTCTGCCAGGCAGCCCACTAACAATTTGACCAGTATGGACAATAGTGACACAAGTTTTAATTACGTACCTTGACACTATTTAATGGGGCAGGATGGAATCAAGCAGTACTGAACGGTGGATGCAAATACACACACACACTTCCCCAGACAAAGCAGAGTGATTTTTATGGATTACCTCAACACTAAAAATCAGCAGTCCAAACCCCATTTTTTCCTGTAACTTTAATCATTGTGTTTAGAGCTTGGAAAATAAGGAGCTTCAAGGCAATCAGATGATTTAGCCTACTTGTTTCTAAAAGGTTAAGTAATAGACAGAATGAGTTTGATAACATCAGATACATCTTCACAGAGCTCTTCACCTGACATTATCTGCCAAGTCACTGATTCCAAGATGCATAAGGCTCCATGAAATATTATAGCGTATGAATACTGTGTCATTCATCAGTCAACAAGATTTAGACTGTTAGCTTAGGTAATTTTCCTGACAAATAACAATTTTTTACCATTTAAGAGGTAATTAATACTTTACAAAAATGAAATAAATAAAACAAATCACTGTATACTACCATACCTCCAAGCCAATAGCTTTACTAATTTTTTGCTTATTCTGCTTAGAAACATATTTGCAGATTAATAAAAAAATCCATTAGCTTACACAAGTGAAACAATCTGAGATGCTGTCCTTAGTTTTAAATCCATGACAGCAAAGTATTTTGCCAGAAAAGGTTTCTTGGAGTCATCCAGAACTCTGACGTAAGCTTTAACTGTTTTTCCAATCTCCACCTGAAACACAGTCACATCCAGTCATTTTTCATTTAAACTGTTCTTATTTATTAGCATAAACATTTTCATTTTATTTTGTATTACACTTTTAGTAGCTTATGAGACATAAAGCCCCAAGGTTAGATTAGCACTGATTTTAAAGAATAATCCCTGCCAGCTATGGTTAACATCAAATTAAACAAATGAATTCAGATCTTTCAGCTGGCAAGGGCATAATTAAAACATCCAGAAATATCAACACTTATTTTGTAAAAGACGCACCCAAACTGGCAAGTAAAACAAGTTGGACTTTTTTTTGTTCATTTTTAAAGCACGACATATGGAAAATGACCTTGGGGCAAAACCTACTCCTAAAAGAATTGCTCTCATACAGTTTTAACAACAGGAAATGTATATTAGCACGTTCACATAAATTGTGAATTGACATTGTTGTGTAAATGCAAAAGTTGAGATTGCTGCCACACAGAACATGAAGAGACACTTGATACTCTAAAAGACTTAGAACCTAAAAGAATAAATTTGGGAGGGAGAACCAGAAACACACTATTTCTCCAAGGTCGTAACAGCTGCAGCAAAAAGCCCCAACTACTACATCATATCATCTTGTACATGTCTCATCTTCATGTTCATCATCAGCAGATGGAATCAGGGCAACCTGGGCCAGCTAAGAATGCTGGTTTCAAAGCCACTAACCTTGTCAACAACTCGGACGTACAGTTCCTGTATATCAGACACATAAATTTCAGCTTTAGCTGGTGCAGGGAAAGCCAAACACAAGTCATGGATCATTACAGTCACTGATCCTGGAAGCAGAGGATGCACCTGCAATGCCAAAAGAAAATTCAATTGTAGCACTCTTATTTTCATTTGTCTGTCATTCATAGTATAACATTTATATCACTTTCAGAGCAGACACAGTTGGATGCAGAAGCCTCCACGTCTTAAACATAGATAAGTCTTCCACCAAAGTAAAAGTAAAGCTGTAAAATGTTTTTTAAAAGTATCATACTATTGAGCTACTGCAAGCGGCCTCTGGGCAGCAATTGAATTAATGTATCTTAATCTAGAAGCAGTCTGGCATCCTGTTATTCTCCTTCTGCCATCAGAAGGACAAAAAACCCACAACAAATCATTTAGAGTAATGAAACTTTTCTTAGTGGAGTGAAAAACAAAATGATAAGAAAAAAAACCCCACAACAATCCCAAGGATAGAGACTATGCTTACAAAGCATTGGTATTGCTTCCTACAATATTCCTACAATATTCTTTTAATCTAAATGAATAGCCAAAATCTGGGGGTAGATCTTCCCAAGTAAGAGGATGATTGACAAATCAGGTATTTCTTTGATACAGCTCTTATTTTTGTTATTCTTTTAACACAAGGAAGGTACACATTACACTTCTCAGAATACAGCAAGAATCAATGAAGAAAGAGACCTCCGCTCACAAACACAAGCCCTCAGAATGAGGCACCAAAGTCATCTCCAGGCACTCTCTCAAGGCCATGCACTCACACCTTGCTCACATCATCTCTGCAGCTCTCCTGCTATTTGCCTGTCCTTGTCACACACCTCAGGGACGATCCCAACTATTCTCCTCACCTCCACAGGTACCTTCGGTTTGGCCAGAGACAGCGCAGGTGTTTGGCACCCTGGTCTATGCACTCATCTGCCTTATGAAGATGAGCTCTGAAACAAGGGGTGACGGACAGCCAGGCCCCCCATTTCAAAGGAATTTAATGTAATTCATAGCATTACTTGGCAGCACTACAGGAATTAGCAGCAAGAGCAGTGGGAAGAGCTGACATTTTGTTCTTTGAGGGCATCACTCTTACTTTTGCCTCAAAATAGAAAGGAATATAAAGTTTTAATAAATGTCATCTTTCAGAACAGCAGTTCCCAAAGTAGGTGGCTAAGACAGGTGCTGGGGACATATATATTTCCATGGCACACAGCCATGGAAAGCGGAGAAGGGATGTGGCCAGGAGGAGGCAGCCAGCACAATCACAAGGAAGATGTAAAGGAGCTTGGTTTGGGCTGGGAGACCAGAAAAAAGAAGCTACCAGAGCAGAGGGCTGAAAGAGAAAGCAGAGCTACGGCAAATTACAAAAACTGTTCCTGTCCCAGCTGCCTCTTCTGTCCTCATCTCCTCTTAGGTGTACAGTGGCTCCCTCGTACACAGCATATTTCAGTGTTTACCACTATTCATTCTTCCCCCATGCTACTACTCATGTCCAGAAAAGCTGCTGTGCCAAAAAGAGTCAGAAGTATAGAATTTATCCTTGTCAGCCCCAGTAAAACATATGAGAATCACTGCTCTAGATAACTTGAATTTAGTTTCTCAGAATAGTTTACTATCAAACCACCCTGTATCAGCTTGGCTGTATTGATACCTGCCATGGCAACAACCCAGCACATCAGATTGGACCTTGCTGATTTTCTACATAGTTTCTACAAGTTCTGCTGGCTTCCACAGAAAGAAAAATCCATAGGCAGTACTGGGATTTAACTCAAACAGAGCATGCAGGATGAATAAACCTTTAAAATCTGGGCTTTTTTGGGGGCGTTATAAAAATAGTTTTTCAATGTGTTAAAAAGTGGAGTTTTCTCTCTAATCTGACAGGTAGTTAAAAAAAAAATATCTCTTTTTGAACTTCAGAAAGCCTCTCTTGCTGGCACTGTTCCCCTACTAAGTTCACTGCTCTGTTCTGAAATTATCTTGCGTACATCAGTTAAAGCGCTGCTAAACCCATGAGGGAGATCTGATTGAAAAGCTGTTAAGAGTTGAAACAATGTCCAATGTACAAAAATAAGCTCATCTCTTCTATTTTTCCCCCCCCTCTGTACCTAGCTGACTGGGCTGGAAAAATATTCTCACCTTACACTTTCAACAGTTAGAGACAATCAGAATGTTTCACCAATACTTCCCATATTCTCAACAATGAAAAAAAAATCCACCTCTATCATTATAATTTCACAACTTTAGCCATGTTATTTATTACAAGATAAATTTGTAAGTTACAAATCTGTAAAAACTACTCTTTAAAACAACTTGTGTCACTTCCAATTCTTGTCTAATGAAAGCTACAATGCAAATACATAGTTTTATTTTTTTTACTGTAGAATGCATCTCATATCCTGGGCCTCGATGAAGTCAAGCACAACTGTAGTTGCATCTTCTAGTGGAAACGTGCATTAAAAACTTAATATGGACATCAGAAATCAACTCTTCAATAGATATTTATTCACATAATCAAGATGATATCCTGTGATAGCAAAATAGCCTGAAATAGCACTGGAAGAAGAATCTGAAGGTTTTGGAAGTACTGGCCTACAGCAAATATTCCAATATCATTCTAGAAACCAATTAATCATTTGCATAACACTTCTGAATAGTTCTGTCATATTATTTTTCATTTTGTGTTTATGAAATCAGGAACATTTTACTGCAAAATTGTAATGGGTAAAGAACAACTTGGTACTGGCTTTTACATTATACAGAGTGTATGCATGCATCACAACTGTAATGAAACAATTCCCTATACCTGAAACTATAACTGCAATTGCTAGCGCAAAGATTCCCTGCCTGAAGGTTGATTGTGACAGGTAAATACATCCTAGATTCAGTTATTGCCTCTCTAACCACGGGTACTGGAAGAAGACCAATAGTGATGAAACTGCAGAACAACATTTAGATTGCCAAAAAGACATAAAATAAAAAAATACTTCACTCACCAAAGCAATACCTTGAGTTTCCTCATGAGCCACTCTTACAACATTTGCAACACTGGTATTAATGAAAAAATATCCAGAACCTTCTCTGATGAAAAGTTCTGCCTGCCAAACCAAAAAAGCATCCAAAATTAGATTGTCTCTTTCTAGTACACTGCTAAAACTGGCATCCTCACACGTATCTCATAATTTTTGATGTTTTCTCCCTGCAGTTAGAAAATTGCTGAATAATTCCTTACCTGTACATCAGGGTGATTGTAAATGGAGACATCAGTAGGTGTCACTTTTACATCTTCCACTAGTATCAGGTCAATAGTGGCAGACACTGGCTGAAGAGGTTCATACTGAAAGAAACAATTCTAGCTATTACAGCAAACACTAAAAGTCAGAAAACACTGCAAGTCTCTTGAACATGCAGGGAAGGATGCTTAAAGCAAATTAATAAAGAACCAGAGCTGGAGAAGTTTAGGTTAATATAAAATCCGCAAGATCTAGTAACTGGCTCAGCTGCTAGCTCTCTGCTACAGGTAAGGTCACATACAGGATGTGCTGTTGGATCCTGCATCTCTGATCATGACAAAGAACAAAGGCCTACGCATTAAAGACGCAGCAGGACCAATTAACCAAGTCTGACAGATATTCACTCAAGACACTCTTACAAGTTCATACCAAATGATAAAGCACAGGGACAGAATGTTTTCTTCTACTTCAAGCTCGTCTTTTTAGGATGAAATTCTCCTTAAATCTAAGTACATAAACACTGGACCAGATACAAGTTTAATCATTTACTCATTATAACATTAGCTTATAAAATGTTTTTTAGAGGAAGTTAGTATTATGTACCCATTTCACCTAATTAGTAGAATTATTTCCTTGATACAGAAAGGATATCATCTTTCCCTAATGACATAATAGGACACTCCACTTAAACATGGAACAACAATCAAGACATCTTAATATACTATCTATTAGATTCTTATTTGCATTTTTGTCTGTAAGAAAGAAGTATGGACAGGTCTGAAAGCAGGAGACAGCAGTCCATTTCTAAGGTATTTGAAAAAAAGCAGACAAATTACCTAATTTAAAGAAACAACACACATGCCTATGTAACTCTAATAGAAGTGGTATCTGCTACTACTCCTCAACTATCAAAAAGATTCCTCACAAACTTAAACACAGAGACTAGAACTTAAGAGAACTCTGGTGCCATTTCACATGTATGTGCCCCACACTGGAATACAATAAACTTCTCTGAACTCGAGGCAAAGTTTAGAGAATTCACTTTTCTAATTATCTGTAAATGTAAGAAATATTGACTATTGGTTTAATAAAGCAGAGCACAGTGAATTACAAAGTGACTGCAGAACACCAAGTGTTCTTATTACAACTCAATTTTCTTAAGAGGAAAAAACACAACCAAGTATCTTAGGTGGCAAAGCAATTGTGTCTCTAATCTAGTTATTTTGACTAAGTTGGAATCAAATTCTTCAGTGGAAATGCATCTACACCATGCATCACAACAAGAGGAGAGTGGAAATCTCACTGAAAAGACAAGAACCAACTGGCAATACAAATCATCTTCCAAAGAAATTTACCATCCAGATGCCAAACCTTGGACGTACTGACAGAAAGCTGGGCCACGGGATATTTCACATTACTAGTGCCCATCTGTTACCTGTTTTGAATTAAAAATACTGTAGCTTCTAGCTCTGTATTTTACTCTTCATTCAACTCTATTTCCATGGTACATGATTCAGAACCACATATAGTCAAAACCCACTTAAACACTGCTAAACAAAATTAAAACAGAATTTCCATTTAGCAAAGCAGGATATTTTAAGAGTTAGTTACTATGCATGTCAGGTTGTTCCACAGGCTGAAACCTGCATTTACATTCAGTTTAAAAAAAGGGTGATACAAACAGAAAATTGCCATCTGATTACATCTGTCTTCTTCGTTCATTATCACTATTTCTTGTTGCTGTTCTTCCCTATGTTGAGTATCTACAAACTACAGTATTTCAGGGAGTGGCTAATGACTTGTAAAATTAGAGCCTAGCCTTATGGCTGGCACTGTACTAATGAGAAGTCTCTTTGTTCTGTAAGATCAATGTGAGATCAATTAAAAAAAAAAAAAGAGTATTAGTCAGAGCCCAGATTTTACATATGGTCCGTACAAGGATAGCAGCCAGCTTTTGCTTTGCTCAGGCAGAAACTTTCTACGCAGTTTTGCAGTGGCAAGAATACATCTGCATTCCCCAGTGCCAGCTGCACTAACCACATGGCTGCGTTAGTGAAGGACAAGCAGCAGAGATCCACCAATTGGTTAGAAAACCAAAACCAACTGAAACAATTCTTTGTAATCCCCAATAATCTATCCAGGGGAATCGGATATATTTGATATGGATAGCAGCACGTAGTGCAGAGGAAAGCAAGAAAAGCCACGAACATCATAAAAACACTGTGGTATAAATCTGTTTTCAGAATCAGCTATGGAGGTGCCTTATTTTGAGAGTACTGAGGAAATAAATACACTATACATGAAGCATCATAAGAAAATGGCAACAAAAACCCTAGGAGTTCCAAGTACCCGTATTTTGACTTTAGCTCCCTTGAGATGGGATTGCTGGTATCCTGTTGCAGTTGCAGAGATAGCAGTTGTTCCAGACTCATGATGAACTAGAACAGTTTGTAAGCCTGGAATCAAACAAATAAAAGTCAAATAAATCTGATTACGGGGAAGAAAAAGATCAAGTGTATCTTGCTAATCTCTTCCATTACCATTCTAAACAGACAAGGATTTTCTCTCTCAAGACAGGTTCTAGGCATTGATTGTGGTTCTTTTTTTGTTTTAAATAGCGCACACTTAAAATGCATGTTTATGATAAGCTGAAATATGACTGCAGATTACAGCAATTTCTTTAATTAAGCTCATACATTACCAAATAGATTTAATCCTGACCTTCTTCAAATAATAAAATAATCATTTAAACTAATTCATACCGTGCATTTTCTTTTGACCGCTTCCATCTTCTTTCAGAGTCAGCTCCATTGGCATATCAGGCTCAATATTAGCTAAGGACATTTTTGTTGATTCCCAGATAACACTAAGAGAACTGAAGTTATCAAATTTACTGCCCTGTTGGTCATACGCAGCCAAATCCAATACTGGATTGCGATAATTGGAAACAGGAACCTGAAAAAGAATAAATATTTGAACTGAAGAGATGCAAGAGGATTTTTTAATAATTAAAAGAAAAAAATATGTATTCTGAGTTCCATGAGATTTATTATAACACTCATTACATGAGTAATGTTCATTAAAATGAACCATCACTGCAAAGTCATTAAGCTGTACTGCAGCTGCTAGGGGTTCTTGTGGGGTTGGGAGGGTGGGGGGTTTTTTTAGCCAGTGAATTAACTTAAAAGAAATCGAATCACACAGCTCAACCACATTGTCTTTGGAATTCAAACAAATAATGAAAAATACTGCTATTTGTCAGAAGACACAGCTCAAAATTTCCACGTTCATCTTGCAAAATGCATTAGCGAGAGCAGGGTACTGATGTACATAACAGCGCTAGAAAAACACGGGAACTCGGAAGTGACTTGTAATACGCAAAAATCTCTTTCTCTTCTTGTTATTACCTAGAAATGACTTTAAATGATTAATCAACTCCATACACACTGCAGTTTTATGAAATTAGGATGACTTTTATATTTGCCAGGTACTATTAACCAACACACACACACAGTTTACTCAGCAGACAACGTATGACAGCACTCATTAGGATATAGAAGAAAGTTCTTTGTGCCTGATAATCTACACATATGCATTATCCGTTTATTGTGACTCGGATTTGCAAAGCTGACTACATCTGATGTCACTGAACTCACTGTACTCACTGTATATGCTTACATAGGTATCCTCACATCAGCAGTGTCTGTGCCTTCACTAATAAGACACGCACAAATGTACACTCATGTAATAATACATGATACGTCTCTATATACTCAATGGAATAGTTGGATTGAATGGAATTGGTATAGGGAAAAAGTAATTTCCTTAGAAACATCTCCCTCCCTTTTTTTTTAAAAAAAGTCTAATTTTAAAAAAAGGTTGGGGCAACCCCAGGCACAAATACAAGC
>NW_010306963.1:9416-11260 GCF_000700745.2 Antrostomus carolinensis | reverse complement strand
CTGTTCCCCATGACTTACCAAAGATGACAGAAAGTGGTTCAGCAATGACTTCTGCGAGCTCCCTCAGCACCCATGGGTGCACTCCATCAGGACCCTTGGATTTATGGATGTCCAGATTGCTTAATTGATCTCTAACACAGTCCTCATCAACCAAGGCAAACCCCTCCTTTATCCTGACTTCCTCTGAGACCTCAGGGGTCCAGGGCTCCTGAGAACAGTCTCCAGCAGAGTAGAGAGAGACAAAGAGCACATTCAGTAACTCCACCTTCTTTGTATCCTCTGTCACCAGGGCACCCACCCCATTCTGCAGTGGGCCTACATTGCCTCCAGTGTTAGCTTGGTCTGCAATGTATTTGAAGAAGCCCTTTTTGTTGTCCTCGACCTCTCTTGCAAAGTTTAATTCCAAGGAGGCCTTAGCTTTCCTAGTTGTCTCCCTACATCCTCTGAAAACAGTCTTCTATTCCTCCCAAGTGACCAGCCTCGCCTTCCATGATCTGTAGAGAACCTTCTTCCACTTGAGTTTGACCAGCAGTTCCCTGTTTAACCATGTGGGTCTCCTGGCTCCCTTTCTTGATTTCCTAACTGTTGGGATGCTCTGGTCTTGAGCTTGGAAGAAGTGGTCCTTGAATGTTAACCAACTATCTTGGACCCCTTTACCATCTAGCACTCTGCCCCATGAGATTTCCCCTAGCAATTGCTTGAAAGGGCCAAAGTTGGCCCTGCTGAAGTCCAGGGTTGTGATCCTGCTTGGTATTCTGTACAAGAATCCTGAACTCCATCATCTCATGGTCACTGCAGCCAAGGTTGCCTTCAGTCTTGAGCTGTCCCTGTTCTTCATCCTAATCCTGTGCCCCCTTTGTTGTGTCTCCCCTCCCATCTCACTGGGTGGAGGGGTGAGTGCAGGACCTCATGGTCCTGGTCCCACTGTGGGTCAAACCACCACAATCTGTGACAGCACAAAGCAGAAAAGAAGGGAGTTATTTGAAAGTAATCAATAACTGTAAAGTGAGGAGCTGAAGAAGTCATGGAGAGAGACAAGTATGAGGATACTTCCTATTAGGAGCTGTAGCTATAGGTAAGCCGGAGACAGCGACCATCCATCAATAACTTGCTAATAGAGAAACAAGACTTTTTTTACATGTAACCTGTTCCAGACAAAAGGCACTTTGGGTTTCTCATTACAAAATGTGGCTTATGTGATTGATAGTAGAAATAATTGGTCAGGAAATGTCTAAGAACTAGAACTTTATGTCCCACTCCAAAAAAAGACTGGAATCACTGTTAGGAGACACATCTGAGGCACCTCCAGTAACCAATCTGGGGATGGGGCATGCCCCTGGGGGATCATTTCTTCATCGATTTTAAATAAGCCCCTTGAATGCTGGGTAGTAAACATTTCTCTCAGATGGGCATCTCTTCAGGGTAGGAAAGAGTTCAGCTGAAACTGCCAAGTAAATCAAACCAGGTTTATTAGCCTGTAATGAATGGTATATGTGAACTGAATCAGGTGGGAAGAAAAAAATTATAGCAAAATGGGCACCTACTGTACTATGAGCAGTTGTATAGTTAGGGAACTTATATAAATTATAGCGTATTGGATTTCAGACAAGGCCACCAGATTTAACCATCACAACACTGATGAATTCAGAAGGAAATGAGAAATATTACTGCAGTGTAAAAAGCACTGCAATCCAACCTGTACAGACCTTCCCCTTGCATAGGGCTGATTGCGTTACTCATTTCGTCAGGGAATTTCAAAGCAGTGCGCCAGGTGCCACACTCCCATTCAAAGTACCTCCCTTAGAGCCCTTTGACAACACAAACCCTAACAGTTAAGGCAGCTT
>NW_010306963.1:2971-9380 GCF_000700745.2 Antrostomus carolinensis | reverse complement strand
GTTGCACAGCCCTGATCTGATTGTATTACAGCATCTGGTATCAAATCTGTTTTCATAGTTGATG
Source organism: Antrostomus carolinensis (assembly GCF_000700745.2). Taxonomy (NCBI): domain Eukaryota; kingdom Metazoa; phylum Chordata; class Aves; order Caprimulgiformes; family Caprimulgidae; genus Antrostomus; species Antrostomus carolinensis. Next base: position 9,316 of record NW_010306963.1, on the reverse strand, counting down.
GAAGCAAAAGCACTAATATTACACAAATGGAAACTGCAGGTAGAATTCTTCCATTGCCAGGTTCTAATTGGTTTGTGTTTGGCCTGAATAAGTATAATAAATACTCTACAAGAAGGAATGGGCTGGGTAGCACTTTCTTGTTTAATTTGCAAGGCTTGATTTGGAGTTAGGTGAGACTAGAGAAAGGGCTCTGGTCAATAATTTCTCATTTATATATATATTAAAAATGAAAGTACTATGCTTCACAGCCTGAGGATTTAATAACTTAAATAAGATCAACAATGTAACTAAAATTAAGAGAACTGTGAAAACTGCACAAAACCTGAAAAGATGGCAAGAAAACAATAGAGAAATGCTATGTCTCAATATGTTTGAATCTTTTTAATGGACAGTTCAGAGCTCTGACAATCTAAATAAATGGAGTACATTTAAAAAGGGGGCAGTAGAGCTAAACCCCCTGTCGGGTTTGTGTGTTTCCAAACTACTCATGCATGTTGCTTTATAGATGATCATAGCATCAACATTCATTCACACACATGACACATTAGTACTTCCTCTTTTTTACAGAATACCTGTGTGTAAACTGGGAATTTCTCAGATTTTCTGTGAAATTGACATTGCTATGAGATGTCTGAGCTCTATCCAAGCCTTGGGAACCAAAAGGGAATTATTTAGACATCAGAAGTCTCCTCCACCAGGGAAGCAGCTCAATTCATGTGTGTTGCATGGTTAATAAGCCGTGAGCAGGTGATACACAGTCCTCTGAATCCCAAAGGTAGCTCTCCCATTCATCTCAGTATACGAAACATCCTAGCCAGAGAGACAGCTGCGCATAAAAATGAAGACAAAAAGTAATTAGGTATCTTGATACACTAGAAAGTGACAGAAGGTTGCAGGGCCTGTCAACCTTCTTTGGTGAAGCAACAAATGCTGTGGTGCTCGACAGCCCTGCTCCCTGCCTAAGGCTGAGAGCAAAACCCAAGGTGCGGCAGAGCCTGCCTAGCTCTGCTCTGGAATGACATGCTCTGGGATGACAGCGAGCACCCAGAGCAAGTCTGCCCTAGGAAATGCTCTGCACCTTGCCACGTCTTCCCTCAGAAAGCAAGTAATCAAATCTCATGTAAATAATATATTTGGAGATTACTTTTATAGAAGAAATCTGGTTTTGATCAAACTGAGGTTTTGCTTTATGATGTACTAATTCACAGAAGGATTCAATTTTTTCTCGAAACTTTTACTCTTCATACTTCCTGTTCTTCAAAGGTCACCTTACAGAAATATTTTGGTACTCTGTTATAAATGACCTAACTCACTTTTTCTGGGTCACTTTAATGAAACTTAATGAGAATATCTCTTCACTCATACCTGACCATACAAAGCTGTCTATCTGGATTTATTGTTCAACTTATTTTGACATGCAGAATTTACGTGGAAAGAAGGAGGTTCTTGCCTTTTTATCAGCTCTCCTAAATCACAAAACCACTAATAAACTTCAAAAGGTTAATGAAGTCCAGACTTGTCTGTCAGATTCCAAAGTGGGAAAAATGTCAATTGCTGTTACTTAAAAATGTCATTAGCACATCTGTTTAATTATGTATGAGGGACATGGTTATCAGAGAGCCTCTTGGCTGCCATAATGTGAACAAAGGAAAATTTTTAAGAGTGAGGCTAGAAGTCCCTGACTAAACCCCAGTCCCTTCTTGCTTCTCCACTTGTGTGCGTGCACACAAACACACTTATATACATACATTGGTGAGCCTGAAAGATATACATAAAGTGAAAAAAAAAATGATAATGGAATAATGAAATAAAAATGAAGAGTGAAGAGTGTGCAGAAGACAATAAGGGAAAGAAACCCAAGGAGGAATGATTCTTGAGAGAAAATGTGAGGAGCAGAGATAGGTTATCTTCTTCTGTAGCTTCTGAACTTCATTTGCCTAAAGCTGAGGCTGAGAGATGTCAGACCCTTACCCTGAGCGTGATGAATGTGTATCATTTTCTGACTTCCATGAGAGATGTGTGGGTCAGCTCCTTCCATTGACAGCCGCTGGGGACCCCAATGCTCAGGAGGAACGCAAGAAAATCATACAAAAATGGCAGTGGACAACACAGGGATTTAAAACAATGCTTTATGGTTGGTCTTTTATGAAAAATGTCAGATATGTTTGGCAAAGGGCTGTTCAAAGCTTGTGGCTGGAAATGGCAGTTTCTCACAATTTGGAATCTGCTTTCAGAACAGAGTGTGGGGATTATGAATACATCAGAACTAAAGCAGAAAAATACCTACCTGCTTGATCCAGCTAATGTTCCTTCGGTTTTATCAACCTCGATACACATGGGCAGTCAGTACTCTCTCCATGCAAGACTGCTCACTGTGCATAGCAGCTTTAGGCTTGCAGCTATTGATGGGTATTTCTGTAGAACCTTGAATGTCTTACATTCGCCCAAAGCAGAAGGGCTAAATTTCTGATTGACATGACATTTTACCAGCAGACCGGTTTTGGTTTTAAAAGTTTAGTTTACCATGGGAAAAACCAATGACTTGAGATAACAAGACCACAGAAAGTGATATTGCCCTTGCTTTGGAAAGGCATGACTTTCTAATTATGCAACACTTCCAGGCTTCTGAAGGCTCCAGTGCTTTTTAAAAATATTCCTCTGCTATTTTTCAGCTTCTCACTACTATGTTGCTCCCTTCGCTGTACCCAGGGGAACAGTATCAATTCCTTACTTTGCTAGAGCCTGGGTTGGTGACCTTCCTGGGTGCACTGGAAAGCATGATTTAACTTCCATATCTAAGCAAGGTCTGCAGACTTTAAAATATGTTGTGTTGCCTGTAGAAGTACTTCATGTCAAACGCCAGATTCAAATCCTGTCTCTGACTTCTGTCCTAGCTTCAGATAAGGTTTCCCAGTATAACTCTGCTTTTGATTGTTTTTACTTTTACTAAACTTGAAAGACACACACTGAATAAGGCTGAAAATGTAAATCACTTAGTCTAGATGCTACTAAACAGGATCATAATGATGGCTTGACAGGATTTTTTGGGTTGTGACATCCATGTAAAATTGTGGCTACTGCTTGGGGCTGTAGCTGCTGTCAGCTCCGTGAGTCACGGCGACGCTGCTGTTGGTACAGAGGAGTTCTCTCATTGCAGCCTACGTTTGCACTATACTTTACACATATTCTAATGTATTTTCTGAAATGAAAAACAGAGGCTGATCTGCTGCAAGGATAGCCCATCTGTAGCTATTGCACTGCTGTGGCTTGCAAATAATTCAAGCATGACTCCGGTGCCATGACTGGGCTGCATGGCTATGCTCACACCGAGCTGGCTGTGCTGCTCCAAGCCCTGCCTACAGAATGGGATTTAATCTTTCATCCACATCCCTCATCAGGGCATTCTCTGCCCCTGGGGTATCTCCAGTCCAGACTTAGCCCACATTAGGGTGCCATATGCTTCTAGGGTTAGGAAAGTTGGCTGCAGATATGAGGTAGAGAGAGTTATGTTCCCAGTAAAGTATAATTTTCACTGAAGTGACTAGAATTACCTACAGTCATTTTTTTTACAGACTGAATATTGAAATAGCTAAAAAGGTATTCTCCTTTATGGAGGAGAGGAGAGGAGAGGAGAGGAGAGGAGAGGAGAGGAGGAGGAGTTGTCTTCCAAAGGTTGTTACTTCATTTTACCTCATTAAAGAGCGATCATAGAAATCTACTATTTCTCTTTCTGATCTCTCTGTTTTAGAAAACCTGGGTGACTATAGGGTCAGGCTATTCTTCAGTGACAGCTGGCTTACAGGATCACCACATGATACTACCTGGCCCATGTTCTGCTAGTGATCAGAAACCCTGGAGAGGGTATTAGGAGTTGACCATTGGAACATTTTCATTGTAACTGAAGGGAGCCATTACAACCTTGCTATTGAATATCCTCATCTTGTCTCACTGGGTATGTTATAAAAATACATATCGGCCTGGTTTTTTCTGCTACAGGCACTAACTCTTCCCCTTTTTTAGTTATGTTTTGCTGAGGAGAAATTTTATGATATAGGATAGCGTAGTGTAGTATAATGTTGTTTTAAGTGCCTCTGTTTCCCAGCTCTTCTCACCCAGCATATCTTTACCTTTTAATGGTAGAAAATATATATTTTGCACTTATGCAAAATCAGTATTTTATCTCCTGAAGCAAATTTGATGGTGTGTCTATAGGTGGTTATTGTCCTAGAGTAGAATGTTGGAATCTTTGAAATCTTAGATTTCCATAAGGTTAATACTTGAATCTTTGTTAAAATGAGATTGCAGTATGAAAGATCTGTAAGGAACCGATAAATGTCTTAGGCAAAGGTGAAAAGAAGACCAGTTGCTTGAATACCAGATTTCAGCAGAAAGAATATGGATAATAAACACCAGATCCTCATTCCTCCCTTTCACTAAGACAGTATTATGTACTGCTCAATAGCAAGTCTCACAGATTTCAACAATGAACAGCATAGAACTTGATGCGGTGACAACATTTAAAGTTAATGATATGCCATTAGTTAAAAACACTAATTCAGGCTTGCAGTGTTTCAAGGTTTTATTCCTCATCTTCTCTATAAAAGTTAAATTGTTAATGTGATTGCACATTGAGGAGAGAAATTACAACTGATGTTATGCTCATCGTTCTGTTTGTTCTCACCTCTTGTATTTTCTGGGAAATCTACATCACACAATAATCTCAGCAGCTCCTTTTTGGTAAGAAACAGTCCTTTTAAGATCCCATAGTCAATGCATACAAAGGAACAGCGTGCTGAGAGTTCTCCTCTTTCCATCTTCGGTTGCTATATTTGTCTTCTCAAGTCCTTTGGATATCAACATAGTAGAAGTAAAAAATTAGAGAAATAGGTTTTTTTACTTTACCAGCTCAATCGGTGTATGATAACATGCATAGGTTGGGTGTCAGTCCTTTTCTTTCTTTCAGTGCTTCTGTTTGGGGAAGAAAATTTTTGTGCTTTAGGTAATAACTATTTTGGTTATACTGCTACAGAACTCAGATTCTTAAGAGATCATTTATATTATAAAAGCTCACTCTATGCTTCCTCAGTGCTTGGAGGCACATTTCAGCTCCCAAATCAAAATCTTTTTATGGTTTATAAAAAAATTAAAAAAAGTGGGGGGGTTACTTGGTCTTTTTAATAAGAAAGAAAAAATATATATATGAAAGCAAAATTGGTATACCATTCTGTGTGAAACAGAGAGAAAGTTGGTCCACCTTTCTCTATTTTTCAATCTGTTCTCTGAAATGTGTTTGACTCTCACACAGTGTCTGTGTAAAAGGGATTGTATTTCTTAAAGCCAAATAGGAAAATGATTCATAACACCCTATTCACGATGACAACTGAGCTGATGGTCTAGCTAACTACATATCTGTTTTCAAATGTACTAAATTTAAATGGGTGTAATCATAGTATTTAGTACATATGTGATGTTTCATGATGGCTAGACAGATTAGATGCATCCCTGCCATAGAAGAGTATAACACATGATGCTGGGTTTATTCACACAGTTTAGACTTCCTATCATCCAGCATTTTGCATAGATATTCAGTCCACTTGTAGGCCAGGGACTGTTCTCAACGAGGTCAATGAAGAATTTACTCAAAAATCAAGGGTGCAGTACGATCTATGTCTCTTCATGTTATGAAAGGGCTTTCTAGTCTACTGCCTGAAAGCAGAATTTTGATCTTCAGTATTGATTTGGTAAATTTTCAAGTATTCTATTTGACCTTCCATAAAAGATGATGTATTGTTCTATTTGAGTTGATATGTTATCAAGGTGGAAGTCTGTGTGCCCTTCTTAAATAACCAAAGGAAACAATGAACCTCCTGTATTACAGATAAATATAGTTCAATGGGACAAAAATAGGAGGAAGGAAATCAGTTTGGAAGTATTTTAAGACAGCTTTTCTTTTCCATTGTTAGTGTTTGATTCCCATTATTTTAATTGACTTAAATAATTGATGTGTATCCAGTTTGATGCTTTGAATTATGTTTTTAAAGTTCTTTCTTCATGCTCTTATGTACTTTCAGTTTTTGAGAAAGGCACTTGACTCTAGCAGTGAGTACCCTGTTCCAAATTAACTATATGAGCTGTGCTTGCCACAGGAAAGTGCCCCTCAGTGAGCAGCAAGCCCTGCTGCTCTGCGAGATGTGACTGAAGATACAAGAGGGGAAAAGCAAGAGCAACACAAGAAAAGGAGAATAAACCACTCAATTGCTATTACATATTATCCTGAGGAAAGGTGCTTAGGGAGGAAGCTGAAATACTACAGGAGACCTTTCAGGAGAAGTAAATCAATGGGAT
>NW_010306963.1:0-2953 GCF_000700745.2 Antrostomus carolinensis | reverse complement strand
AAAGAGAGAGTGTAAAGATGAGCTTAGCAAAAAAATTGTAGGAGAAAATTTAGCTCCTCTAATTAAACTGAGTGATCACTTCACAGGTTTGGTTTTGCCTCCTTTTATTCTGGTCAATATTTCCTTCCTGTGAGTATCCCATGAGGTTCAGCGTGACTGGAGCTCCATGTGAACCTATACGGCCCAGGCAGCTCTACCTAGCAGGTGGCAAGTGGAATGCCGTATACCACTCTGTATTTTTGCATGCAAATAATCAGAATCACTTTTCTAACCAGAAGACAGTTACTAGGAGAAGTATTTAGAATTTATGCAACAAATTTAAAATAAGGAATAGTTTTTCTCTTTTTGTATCAACATACACCTCTGGTGATTTCTCAGGATTGTTTTAAATAATACAAAAAAATGTGTGTTCTTCTAGGAAAGTCTTTCCTGTGGTTTTCATTTTCTACACCTAATGTCTAAGTAGCTCTTACCCATTGTTTTCATGCATATAGAGGGCTGCACGAGGACAAACCATCACAATAGATGACTGCAGATCCCACTAGAACAAGCTCTGTACCTCCAGCTGAACCAGACTGAAAGAGGCGTGAACTGTGTTTCTAATATAATTACATTATTGACTTCCAGACTTCGTCTAGACATAGTGCTTAGGGATGTGGTTTAGTCATGGTTTAGGGGACTTGTCAGTGTTAGGTTAATGATTGGACTTGATGATCTTATAGGTCTTTTCTAGTCGAGGCAATTCTGTGATTCTACTTGGCAACTGTCCGTCAGAGCAAGGCCACCTGAATGACAGCAGAGGCTTTGTGCTCCTGGCTGATCTGATAACTCACGCAAAGCATCTGCCCAAGGAGACAGGAACCTGAAACGGTGTCAGTTAAAGAAATGTACTGCTGGTATGCATGAGGCATTGTAAAATCTGTGCCTTAGAAATACTTTAGTGATTCAGAGTCATGGCAGGAGGGAAGTGTCAGGCTATAGCACTGAACTGTCATAACTTAGTCAGGAAAAACTAGTCTGTTTTTCTCTTTCTATTTCTGTCTTGGGCATCCGTGTGGGATTCCCTCCCACACACACAGTCCTTGCTGCTGGTGGTGGCTAGGTAGGAAATACAAGTGGAGACACCTTTTTCTGAGAGATGGATGCAGCTGTAAATGTGTCACTGCTGAATCATCTGCACATGACTCATATCTGCTTAACCTGAGGAAAGTTTGGAAAGAAAACTCTTGGTATAATCCATAAATAAAAGGCTTTTCTTTTTATGTTACTCCTCTCTCATTGTTTGGGTCCCCCACAGTTCTACTTATTCGACATTTCAGGGGCAAAAGGTATGCTGAGAGGGTTTTCCCTTATGAAGACAGCAATTTTTATGTGAAGTAATCTGAATGAAAAAGACCCATTTTTTTAGGATTTTGATATATGGGAGTTTTGCCTTCCAGTGTTAACCTGCAAGTATCCTGAATTGTTTCTATCTCAGTTTTGGACCATTTTATGAAAGGAATTAAATGTAAAAGATCATTCATTTAGCTTTTCAGATGTGCAAAATCTAAAAGTATTTTAGAAATTTAGGGGCTCAGTTTTGAGGAGTTTTCGGTTGCTTGCTTGCTTGTGGGGTTTTTTTGTGGGGGTTTTTTGTTTTGTTTTATTTCAGCACAGGCGTAGTGCAGTTGGATGCTATACAAATATCTTTAGGGTATTTGGCAAGGTACCTAAACGCTGGCCAGTGCAAATAGATTTTTTAAGATTCCTGGGTCCTTAGAGCACAGGATGCTGTTTAGCTTACAGTGTATGCCTGTTAACTGTGGACGCATATTTCTAATGGAATAGGAAAAGACTACAGGAAAAAGATAATTTCCTGGAGTAGGTGCGCTCCAAAGCCAGTGAGTGTGACTGTAAAATACCGGGATCACATTTTAGTATTGATATCAGGCCAAGATGACTACAAGGCACCGTGACTTAGAGCGATGTGACACTTCACATCATTTTTCAAGTCTGAAAAACAGACCTGTGCTCACCTACTTTCTTTAAGTCCAACCAACATCCACTTTGTCCTGCTACTAGGATGGTCCATCTGTAATTCTAGCTCATGCACTGGTAACAGAGAAAATGTAACTGTACACCTATGCACCAGATGAATGCAAACTCTTCTGCATAATCTACACAAATAAAATGTAGCATATCCTATCTCAAGATAGATATGTTCTTGAAACATTAAGGTCACTAGCAATATTGTTTTGTGCTTCATGTATGATCCATGGAGAAGAACAATCATCTGCAGGAGGCTGCTCTGGTCTTCACGTTTGAACACCCTGCAGAAATGCTTTTCTCTCTCCTTCGCCATGCTCTCCATTGCCAGTGATTTAGGTATTCCTTCCAAGAGAAGTTACTTCAAGAATCTGGAGGCCAACCTGGTTACAAAACCTGAGGCACTGTTGCGAGTGGGAATGCCAGTGAAAGCTTTCTGAAACATTCAATATATTTTCAGTGGCTGAATGAGAATTGCAAAGGTTGATTTCTATATGGCAGAAAAAGACTCAGATAATGACTCCTCTATTTCAAATAAGATGTTGTTCTCTTCCCTTAAAAGTTCTTTTCACACTGTTCTTTTTCTGACTTCACTGGAAAATATGATGAGGTACTTCAGTACAGGAATGAGAAGAATGAGGTGCTAACTGTAACACATTTAAATGAAGATATGCCAGGTACCCGCTTCCTTCAGTTATTCAATTGTAGCTGTAAGAAAACACACAGAAGATATTAGTTTCTCTGTACATCAGTTTTCTACTACAGTATGTTACTTAATGGGACAGGTCATTTGAATAAATGAGATTTTGTCTAAAGACCTGTTCTTGAATGATTAATACTAAGGTATTATCAGTTCCTTCGGCACATTGCACTGCTTGCTGTGTGCTTCTGGTGTTGCATGTTGTGGTGGGTTGACCCTGGCTAGAGG
>NW_010306962.1:0-13006 GCF_000700745.2 Antrostomus carolinensis | reverse complement strand
CTGGCTCATGTTCAGCTGCTGTTGACCAACAAAGGCAGAGTAGGAACTGTCAGGCTGGTTTCTGTACCTTTGAGTCCCAGTTTGCTGGCTTTCTTCCCTCCTCCTGAGCTGGGAAAGCATGGAAGCGTCCCAGTGAGCTCCAGTGGTGTCGTGGGGAATGAGGCTGCGCTCAGCCTGGGAGATGGGCTCTAGAGAGCCTAACAAAGGTCTGCTCTGTCCATTGTGTGCTCCCAGACCTTACCTCCCGTGTGTGCAATGTGTCCTGACACAGGAAAAAAGGGAATTTAAACCACTGTGCTTACACCAGGAAATAATCCTGGTTGCTGACTTCACTGGGTCATTTGCCCTCAGAGCTGGTCAGGCACTGGGGGGAAGCGTGGATCCTGACTCACAGGGATGCTGGGAGAGCCTGGAAGGAGGGAAAGCAGACAGAGTTGCCAAGGAAAAAACTCTGCTTTCACTGGTGTCATGAGCTGTGCTTTGGTTGCATCTTGTCTCCATGTGGAAGAAAACCCCCCTGTAGAAAAAAAGGGTTTTACTGTTTGCTACTTCATCAGGAATTTGAACAAGTTTTTAGGAAAAAAAGAAGGGAGGGCAAAGCCAACTGAGATGGGAGCAGTGAAAGTGTCCAAATTAGATTATCGCAGTGATATCAATCTAATTCTTATCAACAGCATATTTACAAGTGTGTAAGTGGGAAGCTGGCTTCCCTGGGTACGAAGGACATATCTGCTGCAGACCACAGAATCCTAGAACATCGTGAGCGGGAAGGGACCCACAAGGACCATCAGTCCAACTCCTGTCCCTGCACAGGACAATCCCAACATTCACACCATGTCCCTCAGGGCCTTGGCCAAATGCTGCTGGAATCTTGTCAGGCTTGGTGCCATGAGCACCTCCCTGGGGAGCCTGTTCCAGTGCTCCACCACCCTCTGCCTCAAGAACCTTTTCCTCATGGCCAACCTCACCCTCCCCTGCCACATCTTCCTGCCATTTCCTCTGCTCCTGGCGTTGGTGGCCAGAGACGATCAGATCCTCCAGAGAGATCAGCAGTATCCTCCCCATTTTTGATGTTGATGACCATGTCTGGCCAGTCCAGGTCCCCTCTCCCTATATCACCCTGACCAAACAGTCTTTTTTTTGTTTTCCCATGTCTGTGCACACAGTGGTGGTTATAAAGTCAGATGCTGCTGCTCTATGTGCACGTACCAGTGCGGTGACACCACTTATGAGGGGCAGGAGGGTGGTGGCCCTGACACTGGAGCAGTCAGGACTCAGGAACCCTTTCCACCATGGTCAGCAGTAGGAGGATTATTTTATATGCCGCAATTGCCCTGCTTACTTCCAGCATGAATTTTAAGAGTTTTATCTAAATTCTTCAAAAGCAGTAAGTTACCTTTGTTTTCTGGGTTCCTCTCTCCCTTGATATCGTCGAGGGACCTCATGGGCATTTCATACTGACCAAAACTCAGGTCAAAGTGAAGGTAGTTCCTCAGTTTCTTCAGAAACTTTTGGCTGAGAAAATCCTGGATTTTCTCTGAGTATTTTTTACTTTTAATGTTTAAGGACTTGCTGAGCATCCTTAATAACCTACAGGTGAACTGTGCCGTGAGCTGCTTTTCCTCTCCTGCTCACTGATGGCGTGGGGTGCATTGAGAGATGGCTGATGAGTCTGCCCAACGCCGGATGTTTGCCATGTTCCTGTCTCTTAATACAGAGAGGAAACCGCTCTGCTGCTTTCTGCTGAGCTCAGAGGTAGTGTGTGTGCTGGGTATGTGCCAGTAACCTTTGGAGATGCTCCCGAGGGAACAAAGTCTGTGATTTCTTCCGTCTCCTGAAGTCTTGAGTCTTCCTGGTATTTGAGGGTTAATCCAGGCTGTCCCGGAGTTGTAGAACAGACTACTTTTAGCCTTTAAAATTTTAACCTTTCAAATATCAGATGAGATGAGATGGTATGGTCCCTCTTGACTTGAAAATTGACCTCCAGGGCCAGGGGGGTGGGTGTGAGGAGGATTAAATTTCAAACTCCTTTTAGGCTTTCCTTTAATAAAGTTTGTTCATATCATGCTGGGGTAACCTGAGGGTGGGTTGGTGAAGAAATCCCTTGCAGGATTTCCCGACTTCATTTGAGGTCCAGCTGGCTTGTGCTGGCATCTATTAGAGGAACCCTTTTCCAGTCACTTATTCCTGCCAGCTCCATAAATGAAATGGATGATACATTGAGCCTGACTTGCCCAAGTTTCTGTCCTGGTTGTAGCTCTGTACCCTCACCGAGAGCCGCCCTTTGCCTGCGCGTTTATTTGAAGCATTGGAGAGGACCTGAGCAAGCCCAGCTCCCAGTGCCTCTGCCTGCAGGGCTGTGTAGGAACCGGTGGGGCAGAGTGTTTCAGGGAAGTGGTTGATGGCCAGGGGATTTCTTTAGAGCTTGTTGGTGTGTCCTCTGGGATCAGGGACTTCTTTTTTGTCTTTTCCTCTGCCCCCAGCCCTGGCCAAAGGCCAGTGAATAATTGCCTTGAGGACAGCCCTTGCCTCGCAGTTAGTTATTCACATGCTGGTGCCTCCCTGTCAAGTTTGCAGGCTGGTCTAAAAACAGCTGCCTAAATGGTTTTGGTGGAGTCATTAAGAGCGAGGCGGAAGAGGGAGGATTGTTTTATTTTTAGCTGGGGGTTGTTTAATTTTTACTGGAAGAATGGTCCTTTTCAAGGCAGCCTTAAGCAGCATGGATTGAGCATTGTTTCCAGCATTGCTCCTATGGCAACAGGAGAGAGCCAGCTCTTGTGAACTTGGACTTAACAGCTCTGGGAAATGAAATGCCATTTAATGTGCCCTTGACTGGGCTTGATATTTGATCTGACTCTAGTAAAGTGATTTTAGCTCTAGAGAGGAATATAACTCCTCAAAGCATTCAATGATCACTCCAGAACACCCTCGGAGGCACGGACATCGGGGATATACAGGGACTGATGGTCAGAAGAGACTCCTTGGCTATTCCTGGCGCTGCTGTTAGCGAAGCGTGAGAGTGTTCCCACATGAGGTGGCTGTCCTGGGTAGGAAGAGAGGCACCCGAAGATGTCACTGGTATCCCTCTAGCTGCCATGCCGAGGTGAGAGCTGCTGTCACCATTTTCTGTGGCTGCATGATGTTCCCTTTGCTGTGGGTGTGCTGCAGGGTGCATCAGCCCATTCCTAAGACCGCAGGTACCGGCTCCGTCGCTGCCAGGCTGAGAGGTGTTTTCTGGCATGGCTGGCACCAGTCCTGGGCTAATCAGCAACGCAGCTGAAGCGATAAAACCATTAACCTTAGTTTCCATTGCCAAATCCCTTCTCAGCTGCTTTTAAAAGATGATCTGTGTGGAGCTGAAACTGAGGTGTGCTGCCTGGGAGAGCTCTGTGGGCTGACTCCAGAGACTGTTGCTTTGCTTGTTGAATGCTGCAGAAGGTGTGATCAGGAGGAGCCTGCTCAAAGCAAAACAAGTTTTGTACAAAAGCCAAAGCTGGTGCCAGCTTTTCGTGCACGTCTGGCTCCGTGCTATCTGTGGTCAGGTGTCTCGGGTGCAGGCAGGGCAGAGCTAACAAGTAGCTTGAAAACTTTGTATTTTACAGCTTTGTGTTCTGCAGCGCTTCCCGAGGACAGATGTCGGGATGAGAGGAGAGTGAATCCACCCCTTCCCTCTGCTGGGAGAGTCACTTGATCTCTCTGTGTTCCTGTCATCCTACCTTTTTTACTTTGTTGGGTTGCTTTGAGGATGCAAAGGGTTTTTCAGGCAGTGAGATTATAGAACATTGTGTCATTGAGAGGCTAGAAATGCACCCCGTGGTGACACACCAACTGCATGTCCTCTCTTCTAAAAATTGCTACACGTATTTTTGACAGTGGGATTTAAAGTCCCACGATTCATGCGTGAGCTGGGTGAGGTGAAGATGATCACCTGCCGTGGGATAGACACCGGGTACTGTGGGTAGGTAGAAAATCTGCTGGCTTTTAGCTAGTCACCTTTTCACTGCAGAGAGATTTGTAGGGAGTGAAACTGAAAGTACCTCTGCAATGAGACTGCAGCCCAATTTTGAGTGACTGTGTTCTAGTTACCACGCAGCACGTGTTCTTAGGTTAGACTTTGCCCTAAACTCAAACCACTGTGTAAAAACCCAGCTGTTTGTAGAGAGTGAGCAAATGGGGACACATCTGGAATATTGTGTCCAGTTCTGGGCCCCACAGTTCAGGAAGGACAGGGAACTGCTGGAGAGAGTCCAGCGCAGAGCCACCAACATGATGAGGGAGTGGAGCATCTCCCTGCTGAGGAAAGGCTGAGGGAGCTGGGGCTCTTTAGCTTGGAGAAGAGGAGACTGAGGGGTGACCTCATTAATGTCTATAAATATGTAAAGGGCGAATGTCAGGAGGATGGAGCCAGGCTCTTCTCAGTGATGCCCAATGGTAGGACAAGGGGCAATGGGTGTGAGCTGGAACACAGGAGGTTCTGCTTAAACTTGAGAAGAAACTTCTTCACAGTGAGGGTGCCAGAGCCCTGGGACAGGCTGCCCAGGGAGGGTGTGGAGTCTCCTTCTCTGGAGACATTCAAGACCCGCCTGGACACCTTCCTGTGTGATCTCATTGAGGTTCCTGCTCTGGCAGGGGGATTGGACTGGATGATCTTTTGAGGTCCCTTCCAACCCCCAACATTCTGTGATTCTGTGAAATGGTTATCGCTGCGTTATTTGGAGATTGCTTTGAATTCATGTACAGAATTGCCTGAGCAGGCTTTGTAAGGACTGGGAGGATTTTTATCCTCCCAGGATTTTTAGTGCTTGTTGGCTTGTTCCTAGTACTGGTATGGCTACAGGGCAGGGAATTTTTGTGAGCGATCTCTGAAAACACTGAGGACCCAAAAGCTTTGCTCCTGAAAGCCAAGCTGTAAATGAAAGTGATGACTAGGGAGGTGATGAATAGGAAGGGATCAGGTGGAAAGCTGATTCTGCACAAACTGTTTTGTTCAGAAATGTGGTTTAATGCTGCTGGTAAATTCTCCGGTGCAGACAAAGCCCTGCTTTTGAAAACAAAACAAAACCAAAAAACCCCATAAAGCTGGCAGTGCCCATGAACAGAGCTGGGAAAACAGCACTGAAAATACCAATAGCAGGCTGCAGTGAAGAGTTTGTCTTGTCTGTTGGCTAACCCTGACCTGTCTAAACTGTGGTTCCCTGTCATGACGAACCCTCTTTGCTCTGAGCTCTCTGCAAATACACGCCAGGCGCTGATTTCTGGCGCTTCGAGTGAGAGAACAGAGACTCTTATTGTTCCTCTCCTCAGTTCAGTGACTAGTGAAGTGGTTCCTGTGTATAAATAGCGTCAAGCGCTTGGGGATCCTTCAGGAAGAAGGAGGCCTTGTGAGATACAAGAGGATATTGTTGGATGCAGAAGGAGTTCCTGTTGGTCGTGCAGTTGTGCTGGTCTCTGACCTGCCCTCCAGCTCCCCATGGGCACTGGGTGCTTGGAGGGGCTTCCCTGTGTTCTTGGAGAGGCTTCCCTGGTTATCTGCTTCTGGGAGCCATGGGCAGGGGCTTTCTGCTCTCAGGATGTGGCTGGCTCCCTGGGTTTTGTTAGGACCAGAAAGCCCTATGAAGGGGTTTTTTTGTTTCCTCTGCAGTGCTAGAGCACAGACACACACAGTCCTGGGCACGCTCGGACACTCTTTGTTTCTCTCTCACGCTTTCTTTTTCTTAATGCTTGTGAAATTGGTTTTAAGCTAAAGTCCCTTTTATCCTCAAGGGTCCCGAAGCCAGCCATCACCTCACCCAGGTTTGACTAACTAGGTTCCTAATAAGATATTAGGAAGCAATCCTTTGGTGTGAGGGTGGTGAGACACTGGCCCAGGTTGCCCAAGGAAGTTGTGGCTGCTCCTCCCTGGAAGTGTTGAAGGCCAGGTTGGATGAAGCTTTGAGCAACCTGGTCTAGTGGAAGGTGTCCCTGCTGATGGCAGGGGGGTTGGGACTGGATGAGCTTTGAGATCCCTTCCAACCCAGACCAGTCTGGGATTCTGTGATTCTATGATAACCCTCTCATAAAACACTTAATCTGCAGCTATGTGTGTGGTGCTGAACATGTAAATCCTCGCAGAGTTTGGAAGTTCTGCCTGTTGTGCCTCAGTAATTCCTTCTCCTGGGGAGTACACAGGCTCGGAAAAATGAGTGGAAGTGCCAAGTGCTCCTCTCCTGAGGACAGCTCTTGTCTGGAAGAGCAGGCGGCTCCTCAGGTGTATTAGGCACACGATTCCTTGCTGGATACCCGACTCTCATCAAAATTAGCAGGAGTTAAGGGGCTCCATTTGTCTCAAGGGATCTATTAAAAATGCAGCAACTTCTGAACAGCTTGTAGTCATCAGTGCTCTAGTCGTGGGATTCATCCCACCAAGTTTCAGAATGGCAACTGGGTCGTAGCTTTCCAGCAGCACAGTGGCTTCCTTCTTCTACCTTTCTTCCAGGGTAGAAGAAAGGAAGGATTTGGTGAGAGTCCCAAGGGGTGACAGCAGGACTCTGATGTGCCTGTGGCGGTGATGCCTAGACCCAGAGGGTGTTGAGGTGAGATCTTCCCAAACTCCCAGATGGAATCTTGCTTATCCTATCTTAAGCTCTTCAGAAAGGTGCTCTCCCAGTCAAGAGGTAGGGCCAAGCAGGCTCTGCTGAAGATGGCCAAGAGATCATACTTCTTGTTGAATGTAGGTGACTTTCTTAAGTTGTCTCCACCTTTCCCAGACCCACTATGTACATTCCTGGTGGGAGCAGGTGGTGTGGCTGGAGAACATTGCTGGCTATTCCTCACTCCTCAGCAGCCCCTAAAAGGCTTGGGGTGAGATCTTTTTGTGCTGGGAACTGTACAGTCAAGGAAGATGACTCCATGCCCTCAGGGCACGTTATCAGGTTAGACAACAGGCAGTTTCCAAGCTGTGGTCTGGGGAATCTCATTCAGCAGTGCCACATGAGTTCAGCTTCCATGTGACAGGTCAGGGCAGAGGGTTTTGGGCCAAAATCTGTTCAGTGTGCCTACCTCACACACAAATATAAATGACAGTTCCTGAGAAGGAGCTTCTTTGCTTCACTGGATGTCTGGCTGGTGTTTTGCCTTCTCCCCAGCCCTAGAGGCACAAGTGCCTTGACTTCCCAGCACGTTCCAACATGCTGAGATGGAAAGCAAAGCGCTCAGCTCTGCCTCCTGGGTCGGCTTTCTCCTCTGAAAGGGCAGGAGTGTGGGAGCAGCATGGAGTGGGTGGATAAATGGTAGGGCAGGAGGGCTGCTTGAGGAGAGTTTGGGCCCAGCCTCGGGACTGAGGACGCTGCAGAGCTATTTCTTGCTTCACAGGTGACAGTGCTGCCTGTGCCTTCCCTCCTCTCCCCACTTCCCCGGAAAGCTCCGTTGTCTGATCTTTAATTAATGATTCCAGGACTTTGGCCTGCTTCTCAGTGGCTCAAGTGCTGGGATTTCCACTCTTTCTCTCAAGAGATGTTTTTGTGGTCTAGAGGCTACATAGTAATGTGAATCAACAAGTTTCTAACTTCCCAGAGCATTCCTTACCATAGGGAATGGAAGCAGGGGTAATCCAAGGTGATTACAAATGAAGGTGTGTTGCCCGTGCTGTGCTGTGTAAAGGCCTGCAGGAACCTCCCCTTGAAGAAGAAAATAGGAGGTTAAAATGGTTGTGAATTGTGTGAAATTTGATCTGCTAACAAAAAGTAACTTTTTTCTCTGCCTGGGTGGTTTGCGAACACCCCATTATCCCACCCAGGCAAGTCAGGAAGTATTACTGCTTCCATATCCTGGTACGGGCAACAGATGGGCTTAGAGTTTAAGCCTTAGGCTGTGAAGTAAGTTAGTGTCAGGGTGTAGATCCAGGATCATTAATTCAGTATCCAAACAGAGAGGCTAGGGAGGAAGAATTGCAGTCCTCTTCCCCTCTCTATCCTGCTGCCTGCAATGAAAGAGATTGCAGGGAGAATCGAACCTGCCTGCTGTGGGATGAGATCAAGGGCTGAGATCAAGGGTCTTTCCACTCCCCACCGCCGCAGTTTGGCTCTCCCCCGTTATCCAGTACACACTTTCCAGTTTAACTGAATGCATTCATAAGGTGTGTTCAGAAATCATGAGCTCTCTATTAAAAGGAGGGCTTGATGGTAAAGCACTTCATCAAATATTCATTCCCAGAATAATCTTTGACATAGTTTATGATTCTCTGCATCCCTCTTGTCTTCTTTTTCAGCTTTCTGCTTTCCTGAATCCAGCAAAGGAGCAGAGCCAGCAAGAAGAAAGAGCGTGGAAGAAAGTACGTGAAGAGGACTCCACATTTACACTGGTGCTGTGAGCTGCTTTGGTGGTGAAAGGTCAGTGTCAGGACTGTTGGCTCTTGGTTTGGGGTGGATAATGACACTCGGTAATTGTGTAAATCAGACTTCTTCACCTGCAAACTTTGGAGTTCCTCTCCTAGGAAGGCTTTACTTAATGACTTCTGGCTGCTTTCTGGGCTGCGTGAGATGTGCTGGCAAGTTGCTCAGCAGCTGGACGCATTTTCTGAGGCTGTTCAGTGGAGCAGGTAAAGCGGCGGTGATAAAATCTTCATTTTACAGAGAGGGAACTTGGAGAAGTCGTGCCTTCCAAGGCTGGAGTTTAGCTTTGCTGGAGAAGGAGGTCTTCAGTCAGTTTGCTGAAGATCATAGGTCATTAAGCCTCACCTGCATTGCACATACCAAGGGGAAGACGTGTGCTTTGTTTGCCAAGAGCTTCCTCAGGGCCAGGGTTATCTGGCCTAGGTCAGATAGACTCCAGGGTAGCCAAATCCTGCCCTCCACACCAGCAGTGTGCCCACGGCTGTGTGGGGTGGCTGTATGGGTGGGGGGCTGACAATGTTGGACTTGCAGCCCTTTGGGAGCTGCACTTTCATAACAGCATAGGTGCAGTAGGATTTCCTGCAGCAAATCTGTCTTGTGTGTGTTGGCAAAGATGTTAGAAATTATCTCACTTCTGGCTTATCTATGAAATAGTCATCACTGATGCCTTGGATACCAAGTTTCTTGCTATCATTCAAAAATCAATACTTAAAAATAATGACGCTTTTAATGGCCTGGGAGCTATTTTATTTGCTTTGGCATTGTTTCTTCCTCATCCATCAGATGCTGCTTTAGAGCAGGTTGTGCAGAAAAAGCCTGCAGGCCTGGCTTGCTTTGCTGTTTAATTAGGTTCTGCTACTGTGCAAGTCGAGGCAAATGTACCAAGCAACGTCTGTGATGACTAAATGGATGTCTAGCCAGCAGGAGAGTGTGTGTGTGTGTGTGTGTGTGTGTGTGTGTGTGTGTGTGTGTGTGCATGCCACGTGTTTCTGAGCTGGGATGTGTCTGCATGCCCGTATGTGCCTTTGGACCTGTAAATAATAGTCCAGTGGTCTGGTGGGAGGTACCAGAGCAAGCCCCACCTTTGGGATTTTAGGTGGCTTGGGCCAACAAAACAGCTGTTGGTGCAGTGCTTCTGTTCCCAGGTGCTCAGCACCCAGAACTGGAGCCAAACTGCTCAGCTTTGGGTGCGTTCCTGTTGTCTTGATTCAGTCTCTGTAGGATGAGAGCTCAAGAAAATCAGGCCATGGAATGGTTTTACTTTTGAAGTGACCCCTGCCTTGCCTGGCATTCATGCACCATGTGTTCTTACCCAGCTGGGAGGTTGTGGCTTGCAGTTAGATGGGGCAGGATGAGCTCACTCTCTTTTTCTTCTATTTTTGAGATGTTTTTATAGGTGAGTCAGCCTTTCCTTCTTGCTCTTCACATAGGTGCTTTGCTCTTACTCCATTCTCTTGTGCTTCATTACTAGCATCTCACAGTCTTTGATGTATTTGAGCCAGCATGCCCCATAAATGGTGGCCAAAATCACTTTACCAGACAGCCCTCTCATTGTAAGTATGGATTTTACTAACCCCAACTGAGGTTGTTCCAGTTCACTGGCCAAAATAGCCTAAACTTGTTAAAAGCACTTTTAAGGCAGGGAAATTGTGTTGCTGTAGGGTTTTTGCCAGTATGCCAGTCGCCTGGATCCTGTCATGCCTCACAGCTCACCTTCCTCTGTCAGCAGGGGTTCTCAGTGCAGATCCTTACAGCATCACTGGGTTTAGAGAAAGATGAGGGTCCTGTGCTGTGCAGGAAGAGCAGAGGCAAGGGACAGACTAAGGGACTTGCCCAAGGATGTGCAGAAAGTCTGTGTCAGAGCAGAGAATCGGATTCAAACTGTTCAAATCCCAGTTTCTTGAATTAATCTTCAAACTGTTACCCCTCTGTTTCGCATGCAGGTTCTGTCACCCTGAGTTTGTCCTTGTATTTTCCTCCTATCTTTGTGTATTTTGTTTTAGTTGGAGCATTATTTCTCCTTGTCACTTACACTGCAGTGTGTGTAGGCACAATAGGAACTTGTTGATTTCTGGCAAACTACATAAAAATACATCTCTTCATTATATGACTGAACTTCACAGCCTCTATCCCATGACTGCTTGCTTAAATTTAACTTGCTGATGAAGCTACTGTCTGTTGGACTGGACCAAGTGTACTTCAGTGTGGAAGTGCTTTTGGTCTTCTAACCACTTTTTCAGTTAGCAGAGCGCTTCCCATGATGAAGCTCATGTCTAATTAATGTGTTTTTATGCATTTGCAAACACACACCCCTGTGACATAGCTTGCCATTTTCTGTCCACTGGAGAGCTTGTTCGTAATTACCGATGTGATTCAGAATAGACCTTTGCCTCGGTGTTCTAAAATAGAATATAACCATGTGTGTTAGTGTTGCTTGTTCTT
This sequence comes from Antrostomus carolinensis, assembly GCF_000700745.2. NCBI lineage: Eukaryota > Metazoa > Chordata > Aves > Caprimulgiformes > Caprimulgidae > Antrostomus > Antrostomus carolinensis. The sequence continues at coordinate 2,195 of NW_010306962.1, read as the reverse complement.
GTCTGGCTTCAAGTGTGATTTGTGTCACTTCTGAGGGTCTGTTATAAAGGTGACTGAAGCCAAGAGACCCTGGTCACATCAGTGAATTCAGGATGAGGCCCTTCATGTTCATCCCAGTGCTGTGGCACAGATCAACACCTCTGCTTTTTGGGACCACGAGGCTCAGAGCCCAAAGTCACCCTTAGCCTGCGAGGCAGACTGGGGCTCAGCTCTCCACTGCCTGGGGTCTTTGGGAAAGGTGTTTCACTGGTGTCTCCTGCCCTCACTTGCTTTCCCTGAAGACCAGCGCATCTCCCTACAGCCTGACCCACAGGTGATGGGAGGTGACAGGCCACCCTGTGTGAGGCCAGGGGCACAAACACGTGGCTTCCAAAAAGAGGGTCTGGAGAGAGCTGCCTTTCCCTGAATAGCTGGCTGGGTGAGTCATTCAGCTCACAAAAACAGCCAGTGCCATCAGCTCTGCTCCTGGCTAGGAAGGAGAGATCAAAGAGGAGACAGCCCTGACTTCGTTCTGACTCATGGCCTGCCATCCCTGCCTGAATCACTCTGCATTTATAAACCTCCAGCTGGTCCCTGCCAGCTTCCTGGAAACCCAGATCCTCTCCTCCCAGCCGTGAAGCCCGGGTGCCTGGAAGGCCTGTGTGCAGTGCTCGGTGGAGCAGGACCTGCTGTCTTGAGGGGAGTTTCAGGCTGGCTGTCACTGGAGTGAGAGGATGATCTCAGCTGTGTGTACGCCCAGTCCTCACCCAGAACAAGGTGCAGCTCTGTCTGGGATTTATGAGCTCTCAAATCAGGAGGGACAAGTTAGCATTCCTTGCTAGGGCCCAGCACCTGCTGGGTGGAAATACTTGTAGTGGCATTTTTTGGACAGGGGATATACTTTAAGGGAAAGGGGAAAAAGTTCCTGAAATCCTCTGGAGCACGAGAGGAACTGGGCCAAGGAGCTGGCTCAAGGACAGTAAGCATTGCTCCCATTCCCTTGATACAGGGCATCCTAACCTAAGAAGTTAGCTTATGTTAGTGTTGTTTATGTTAGCCTTAATCAGTTAATAATGAATAGGACACTGTGGCGTTTGTTGTTTGAAGTCCCTATTCTCTGGCCCTTGAGCAGAGAGAACATACAGGGGTGGTTGTATGTAGTGTAAGTAACCCTGCACTTATTCTGCACAATATAAACACAGGATCTCTCCTGAACCTGTGAGGTTGGTTAATTGTATGCCGGGAACAAATCTGCTCTTCAGCCAACACTCAGGCTCTCAGTGATATGAACCAGGGTCAGTCTCGGCAAACCTGCAGTGCATTTTCCTCTCCATACGGCCCTGATGTTGGCAGGGGTGGGCAAAAAGCCAAGCACAGCCCTCCGAGTCTGTTACTGGAGAGCATCTCTGGGGTCTGGGCTGAGGTACCTGTTTTGGGTTGTGCAGGTGTGTGTGGCTGTGGGAACCTGCCTTGCTGCTGCTGTTCCTGTTCTGGGGCTAAATGAAGCCTCTGGGAGCTGTAAATCTGTCACCTTCTGTGAACATTGCATTCACGAGGTGTCTTCAATGGATAATTTACAAGTCTGTTCAGCGGGGATGATGCCACCAGCATCCATTCCTCCCCACTGCCCCCGGCCTTTTTGTGCTGCAACACGGTAATTAATCTGAGTATTGTTGGAGGTTCTGATCTCTTATGCAGATAAGATAACTCTGAAGAGTTATTCTCCTTGATATACGCCACCATCTCAGAGCTGTGAGTGCAACAGCTTTTGGCAGCCAGCTGTTGTTGCCAGATGTTATTCTAGAGAAAAATGTTTTCTTGTGAAATGGGGATGGTAGACAGGCATGGGTGGGACTGCTGGGTGTTCTCGCCTTTGCCTTCCCTGGTAGCTTCATTTATTAGTTTCTAAAGCACAGGCTTGGCTGAGGTTGTTGAGTTGGCTGGCATGACGCAAAAAAGAAACAGTTCCTTGCAAATAAAATGCAGTTAGGCTGCAGGACAGGCAGCTGCTGTTCCCAGCCTTGGTTCATCTGGATGTGAAGCCAGACATTAGCAATGTAGCAGCAAAGATAATACCCACTAAGCCGATCTGATAGTCACTTGGTGTGCCCTGGCTGTGTGCACCCAGCGCTTGCTTGCTTTGCTGTCAGGTGTTTCGCCATAGGCTTGCCCAGGTAGATGATATTCCTGGCCTGGATCAGCACTAGTGTGACCAG
>NW_010306961.1:0-21450 GCF_000700745.2 Antrostomus carolinensis | reverse complement strand
AAAAAAAAAAAGTAATATTCAGAAGAACTTTTTTTTCACTTATAAGCCAATAATTACACCTTTGGGCAAAAGCAAGAAAGCCACCATCTTTTCATCCATCATCTGATTACTCTACACCTCAAGCAGACCATGAAAAGCTACCAGAATAAGAAAATAAATCCTCACATAATCCACACCCTCAATTATATCTCAGAAAACAGCATGAAAACAAAGTAGGAAATCTGCTGGGGTACTGAGGACTGGGACAGTGGGATTCCTGGATGAGAAAAGACTCTTATGTAGCCAGAAAAACCACATGAAAACATCTAAGTTATAACTTCAAATCCATGTGAATACTTCGGGTTTCCTAGAGGGTTAATTTACCAGCATGCAACCTGAGACTCCAGATTTGTACAAGCTAATTACAACGTATTCTTAAATACATTAACAAGTTCAGTGTACAAAACACTCTGAAAAAGAAACAGAGCTTAAATGAAGCACTATAGCTGTGGTTTAAAGCAAGTCTGTAAAGATAACAGATTACATTCAGACAATTTTTCCAGTCATTTGAAATGCCAGACACACTCATATTAAGTTTAAAAAAATATTCTTTCAACTGTTTTTTATGTCTTGTGAAATGCTCTGCTTTGTAATTGGTCTTCTTTATAGGCATTATTTTAAAGCATGGAGTCAAAGTATTATGATATTCTGAGGCTCTGCTGCAGTGCACAGTCGTTATATCCACCTTCTTCCACTGCAATAGTTATAAAATAAAGTTTACGGTCTCTATCCAGCATCATCCTCTTCAACACCATCTGACTTAAATCACGCATAGGGTCAGAATTTATGATTGCTGAGGGAGAAACATGGACAGAGATCTATGATCATCTAAATTAATCTCTTTTTAAGTTGTAGCTGCCTTGACAAAATATCTCAGCAAAAAATTGGATCAAATTATTTTCTTAATGGAGCAGATATCAACAATACTCAGCATACCAGTCAAAACACAATTTTTTTAGCCTTTGTGCTTGCATTCACCAGATAATGGCTAAAACTCTCTCTGTGCTCCTTTTATTATTATGACTGTTAGCACCCACAATGTGGATTCTGCTAGAAGAAATGAACAGGCAATTTTGCTAATGATTCATGAAGCAAAATAAAATATTTTTTCATTTTCTATAACTGCAATATATTTGGTTTTGAATGCTGACTACTGTAAAAAACATTGTAGTTTTTACAGTGAATTCCAAATTATTTTTTATTTAGTCAAGCTTTCTATGCAAACCCCTGCATAACAGCAAATAAAACATTTCTCACTGTTTTTTCTATTTTAAATAACTGTGTTATATGTTGTAAATTCCACAGCAGTCGTTTGCCATCACATGATCAAGTCTTAACAAGAATGTATTTTTCACGTAATATAGTCCATAAAATTATGGTGGCCATCCATGGTGGTTACAAGTACTTTGTCAAGTGGTTTAAATAGCCTAGGAAATTAGAATGTGTTTGTTACAAGAATAAAGGGGCTGTTGATAATTATATTTATTCCTTATCTTTATCTAATCAGGTGAAAGGTTTGAGTGTTGAATGTATTATTCTAAAAAGTCTGTTTGATATTAAAAATCTTAAGATGGGATGCTTGAGAACAAAGTGACAAAGCCTTTTGAATTCCGCACAAGAAAGATGAGCATGCTGCAACGGGAAAAATACTTTGCATAGCCACACAGAGAGAGAAAGAGAGGACTTCATGGACTAGATCTTCGCTTTGAGTCTTATTTTTGACTTTTCCTTTCTCTTTTTTTTCCTTAGAATGATCTTAAATTACCTTTCTACATTTGTTTTAAAAGTTTCATTTTCTGAAGCTGTTTTCCACCCTGAGGCATCTTCTTTCTGATATGGCTTACTGAGCTAGTGAAACTTGTCAATAACTATCAGGAAGAGGTTTGGGTTTGTTTGGGTTTTTTTTTCTGATTAAATTGGGCAGCATAGAAGGGTATTTACAAACTCTGCTACAGATATTAATTTGAAATCTTGAATCACCTTGGGAGGACACCTGTGTCTTTTTACTGGTGACATTCATAGCCAAAGCATCTCACTTTCTGAGATGCGAGTCTCAACCAAGTTACCTGCCTCAGGTACACAATGTGAATCCTCTCTGTAGCAGACATTAGGGAAAAAACATAGCACAGCACCAGTACCCATGAAGCTACTATTATTTGCTCCCTCTATTTGATCCATGTTGGATCATATGCTTTGTAGGTTCTGTAAAATGACCAGCACTGCTTTTGGAGCTGACTATGTTGTCCCAGATCAGCTGTGGTTTGTGAAAAGCAAGTGTGGTTTAAATGACTGAAGATGTCAGCTGTCACTGTGACTGAGATGTATCCAGGTTCCAGGCTAGGTGATCACTGGGCTTACTCCCTTTTACTGGAGGTATCATTCTCCTTTAATGCATCTACTATGACTGACATATTTTATTAATATTTTATACCAGACCTACTTCCTGATGAGGAATGGCAGTGTTTATTTACATAACTAGTCCTGAAGTTTTGCTCAGTTCACTCAGAGGAAAAGCTCAGTTCTCTAGCTTTCTATTTATCACAACCCTTGCAGAGCGCCATTTGGAAGCCCAATTCTAAATTAAACAAAGCTAAAGTTAATAAAAAATAGCTTTTAGCTAGTGAACCAGCTCTTACAATCTTTCTGATTCTCTAGTCAATTTTTCTCTAAAATAAAAACACCTAGGGAAATCCAAAAGTTTCAGAATTAACAAAACTTTGTTTCCTACTTACTTGGGTTTCATAGTTGATAGGCTGGTGTATAAGCTCTTCCGGAAGCTTTTCCAAGGTTTAGGTACTCCTCATCTTTCTTTCCAGTGTGGATTCTCCAGGCAACATAGTATATGTTTGTGCTGCAACTTCCCCTGCACTCTCAAAGAGGAAGAGATTTTCCTCCTCTCCTGCACTTTCATTCCTGCCAATGAAACCAATAGGCATCATGCTTCTACAAAATTTGATTTAAACTGGACAAATAGTTCAACAATTCATATGGGGAGAGGGGATGCATACACACAGTGTGAAAAGATATGTTGCTTCTCTATTGGAAAAACCAGATTAAAAATAAACTTGTAAAAATATGCTCAAGAAAAATTTCTTTGCAGGTCCCTTTTCCTCAGGCTCTTCATAACTTTGTTTCACTCTTTGGATGACCATTTGACCTTTTTCCTCATACTTTCCTCTCTGCATCTGCTATTTTTTCCTCTCTGTCTGTTGTTCCCTCTTTTCATTTCCATTCTCTGCCTCTTTTCTCTGGATCAAAGTGGAAGGAAGGACATTTGAGCATCATTAGTTTGTGGACCTACAGGCATGTATCACATTGCACCAGACGTCACAAAAAACCAAGCACTTCAGCTAATCCCCAGGACTGACTGCTGGCAACAGTGCCCAGCAGACAAGTGTTGGAATTTTCAAAAGAACATTGTTCTGCTGAAGATGTTGACAACCTGTCAAGCAGAGTGCTCACTAGCATACACGTGGCACTGAGGCAACAGAGTACAGAGTGCCATTCGGGAAAGGTCAAGAAGTGGTTTAGACTTTCTGTTCTGGCTTTTATCAGATTTATTTTTGTCTCTATTGGGAAATGGAACAAAACTACAATAAATTAGTTTCCCTTTTGATAGGAGGGATACTATACTTGCTCAAAATGCCATTAAAAGACTCCTTCTCACAAGTAATTTCAAAACTATTGTCAGACCAAAACAGTTCTGAAATTCTTACTATCTTAATCCAAGCTTAGGGTTAATATAGTAAATTCAGCCTCCTACATTTGGAACATACATCCCCAGCATTATCACTTTGTTATTTGGGGGCCAGAGCTAGTAGCTTTTTATGTTCTAATTTTTCAAATCTAGATGCCTTTTTATATCATATTCCTGTAACATTTTAAAACCTACAACACTGAGGATAAATCCACCTAATGAAATCAGTGGAGTCCTGCCAGGTCAAAACAGTGCAGAATTTGTCTCCTTGTTCTAATGACGGAGTGTTCCATCAGCAAGATAAATTGCTGTTTAGCTTTGGCAAGAATACTTGGATGCTGCTGCATGTATAATATTCCCTTTAAGAAGACTGCAGCTCAAGAACCTTCATGAAAGATTATTTGCTTTCATTAACAATACCACTATATAGGTAGCTATAGCATATCCTCAAAGACAAGCTTAAAATTCAGTTCAAGCCATTTGTTGAAAATATGTTAAGTAGAGGCTTTCCCGTAATTTAAATCTACACAATAACTTGCCACAAGAGCTTCCTTACAAGGAGAGAATAGCACGAGAAGGACAAGTTTCAAGAATCTGCAGAATCAAAGAATAGTTGCCATTGAAAGGTACCTCAAGAGACTGGCAAATCCAGTCACCCTCCTCAAAGCAGGGTCAACTTGAGCAGGTTGCTCAGGGCCATGACCAGTCCAGTTTTTAAATATCTTAGTTTACTAAGCAGGATGAGGTTTCGGGATAAGATCAGGGACTTATATTCTAAAATATTGTTTTAAAAATTTTAAAGGTTGATGTGTCCCATAAAAGACTAGTCTCTGAAGTTCACTACTGACACTTTACATTTACAAGTTAATTGAACCTCTATGGCATCACTTACTAATGATCTTTAGTGTAACTGTGAAAAAATAACATCTTTTATTTTCTGTAGAAAAGATCAATTACATATTTTTGGAGGAGTGATTTATAGCTATAGGGGCTGAGTCTGTATAGACAACATTCTGACAAAAATCTCTATTCATGGATTCTTATTAAGCTGTATTTGGAGAAATAAATCAATGCTTTCTGAAAAACAATAATAAATATATATATAAATAATTCCCTTTAAACCAGAAAAGCTTGACTTTTAACATTTCACAAAACAACTTTCTCTGGGCAGAATCAAGAAAGATTGTAGAAGAGTCCTAGTTTGTCCTTGTTCCATATTATCTGTATATTACTTCACTGTGAACAAAAGGAAAGGCTCAAGTGCTTCAAATAAAACCTTTACTGGGGCTGAAGCAGCCCTGTAAGACAGCAGGTTTCCATTTCCAATAGGTTCTGATGAGCAGAGCCTGATATACTGAGTACCACTGGGTAAGCCTCTGAGGATCAGTACAATGGCCAGAGTGGAGGTGCAAAATTTAAAGTTACCATAAAAAGCTGGATGCATTCCTTAACTTGAAATATGATTTTATTTGCAGAGATGCAGCTCAGGAATACAGAGCCACAGATAAAATCAAGACTGCTCAGTGTTGCCTTCCCCTATAGTACAGTGTGTTCTGTAAGCTTTGGTTATATGCGTGGAACAAATAAATTGCATAACTAGAGCGTGCAAACCAGATCTGACGTATGCCACACTGATCTGATTTCACATTGCATAAATGCCTGACAAGTATAATAAATAAACCAGACCACATTAATTGCTTTTTTAAGTCTCCTAAACTCCATGGAACTTATTCCTGAGTGAGTTTGGTTCCTCTAGCGAGAAAGAAACAAATAGTGGCCAGGACTTCCCACTAGCCATTTGCAGCCTCCCCAGTTACAAACATATGTACGAGATCTAATTAAGAAGCCTATGAAACTTGCACTTCACTGTGTAAATAATCTTTGGAATTTTTTTTTTTTTTTAAATCTGCAAGCACCATGCACACTTCCCAAAAACTCAGCTGGCAGAATAACAACATGAATTAATACTTGGAAGGTCTTAAAAATACCTGGAAAGATTAAGCATTCAACCTTGGGAACATGACAAGTACTGCCAAAAATCAGGAACAATTTAGAATTCTCTGGTCAGAAACCCCAGGATATTAGTACACAGTGTGCACACATACATGCGTGTAGAAATTATATTTGACATAATTTGTTATCTCTACACTTCACTACCTCTGTCAGCTTTACCTTCTTACATGAAGTCCTTTGGGGCATGGAGTCTCTCTCACAATACTCAGGAGAAGTCCTCTACAAAAACTGGGCCTTGACTGCAGAAAAGGCATCTGTCTGATGTTGCGATGTACACTAATCCAATACTAGTACTACAGGACTTACATAGCTGAATTTATGCTCTTCATAAAGCTCTAATTAAATAACATCGTTTCTTATATTAGTACAATGAAATAAGATACAGAAATCTAATACCATGCTCCTAAAATTTATTAGAGCACTGATATTATTTTATGATTAAAACCTAACATCACTTAATGCCTTGGCATTATTCATATTCTTTTCCAGTCTAGCAATCACAAGAAGACTTTCCAGTCTACCCAGACAGAGGATTTGTAGCAGGCAGTGGAGAACATTGTCTCAAAATGTATTTTAAAATAGTTCAGATGTGGTTGTCCACTACAATGGGCTTTATTTTCTTCTTTGTTTGTTTGCTGATTCTTTCTAGATTAAGAGAACTCGATCTTAGCTTTTAGACACAACAGTACATTCCATTCAGTTCAGTGTAGTGATAGTTGTTGGCAGGTGGTTTTTTTCCACGAAATACGCTCTTTATCTTCTTGAGATGCTTTATCAGTTTGTCCGAAGTGAGTTTATTTCACCTCTCTGGACTTCACAATTCTGGCTTCTTCGTCTTCTGTCCCAATAAATGTTATTTTTTAACATATTTTTCTATCACTAAGTGACAGGTAGTCTGAAGACTCATTCCTAAAGACGAAATTTCAGCCTCAGGAGCTCTTGTAATTTTGGAGTGCAGGAGCCAGATGGTCTCTTTTATCCCATTGATGTGTTTCTTTCTGATCTAAGAAAAAACCCCAAAAACCTTCCTTTTCTTTTCTTCATCCCTGAAAGTGACTTCTTAATCTATGGCCTGTTTCTGTGAGACAGGTCTTTGGTAACATTCTACTATCAGACAGGATCTTTCTAAGCTTTTTTTCACATATAGGCACAGTTGCCTGCTCCTTCTGCCTAGAAGGGGGTTTAGGTCTTCATGCTCCAACAGTGTGAATCAGATTTACCCCACAGAAGTCAGTGGATTCATGCTACATCACATCACCTGAGGAGCTGGCCCAAGGTCTTAAATTTATGGTTACTCTGAGTTACAGATGCTTCTAAAATGATTCACTTAAAGCTTTCAGCACAGAAAAGCTCTTTATCCGTTTTTTTTGGATTAGACGTCATCCTTCCTGAGAACAGCAATTCTAGTGTAATTTATGTCTTCTATCCCCTTAACTGCATTAATTAGCAGTAAGCAGTATTGGATGTGTAAAGTATTCTTTGTCTTAGTAAATCAGGATTCCTCTAATCCTCTCCTTTTCCCAGCTCCATCATACCTCATAACTCTTCCCAGGGAGAAGGTTCATGTCCAGGGCTGTGAGGAGCGACGTATTCAGAAGGAGGGGAAAGCAGAGTGATTTTACAGTTCAGAGGCAGAACTGTTTCCTTCTGCGTCTCTGCATGACTCTCCTGGGTCATTATCTGATTATGTCATTATATAATTCTACGATCTCCATCTTGCACCTCTCCAAACTTTGGAATTGATTTAAAAAAAAAAAAAAAAAAAAAAAAAAAAGGTGTTCCAGAAATTCTAGTTGCTTCTCAGAAAAGTTATTCTCAAAATTTTGTTGTAGATCTTGATCTGCTCCACTGTTGTCCTCTGCATTAAAACCATGAATAAAATCCTGAAAGTGAGGACTATGGAAACACTCTGAAAACCTAGTTTTAAAAATTATCATGCAATCACAGAACCACAAAATAACTGAGCTTGGAAGGGACTTCAGAAGGGTTCTAGTCTGACCTCCTGCTTGAAGAAAGGCCAGCTGTGGGGTCAGATCAGGTTGCTCAGGGCTTTATCTGCTTGCATTATGGAAACTTTTAAGGATGGAGACTGCACAACCTCTCTGGCTAACCTGCTTCACTACTGTTGTTCCTTTTAGCCAGGCTGAACCTCTCTTGTTCCGATTTATGCCCATTGCCTCTTGTTCTCCCACTTTGCACCACTGTGAAAGAAGCTCTGCCTTCTTCGTAACCTCCTCCTGGGTTCCAGCAGGCTGCTGTTAGGTGACTCCAAAACCTTCCCAACTCTAGGCAACAAGCCCCATCTCCTTAGCCTCACCTTACAGGACAAATTATTTAGGCCACAAGCATCTTGGTGGCCCTCTGCTGAATTGCTTTGGTTTAGCAGTGTGTTTCCTGTATTGATGGGCCCAAAACTGGACAGAGCGTCCACATGTGGTCTCCCAAGTGCCAAGCACTTCCTTCAATCTGCTGGCTCTGCTGTGGTTTGTACAGCCCAGGATGCTGTTGGCCTTCTTTGCTGTCAGGGCACACTGCAGGTCCATGCCCAGATTGCGGTCTGCTAGGACTCCCGGGTCTCTTTCAGCGGCACTCCTCCCCAGCCAGGCAGCCCCCAGCCTGAAACGTTTCTCCAGGTTCTTCCTTCCCAGCTGCTGGACTTTGCATTTGCTCTTGCTCTCCATGCTCTTGCCCTTGCACGTCTCGTTTGGAAACTTGATAAGCCTGCACTCTATCGCCTCCCCCAGGTCATTGCCAAAGGTGCTGCAAAGGACAGGTTCAGGAGCTACCTCTGACCATCCAGTTAGTTCTCTGCCCACTCAGACTGTAACTTCCTAACCTGGATAGAGCAATACTGTGGGAGAGGGCTGGAAGCCTTGCTATAGTCTTTAGAAAATGACTGTATATAGCAATTATTGTATTTGGAAAAATACAGTGTGAAGAGAACTTCTTATGTTTCACAGTAAACTTTACAAAACGTTCTTTTCACTCCAGTATTTGCAATCCTTTAGTGGTTTTGATGAACTTTAGACCTAATTTTGATATCAGGCACTGGGTATACATGCATTTCTTTGAAGAAAAAATTCTGAGCAAATCATTAGAATGCTTTTGATATGACATGTGCAAATCAGAAGAGATGACAGCTCTGACTCCTGAGCAGTCCTACAGCACTCGCTGTTGTTTTAGTTGCTGTTTCCATAGTGCTAGTGTAGTCAAAACCAATTGTTTCAATTAGCCCTTTAGAGTAAAGCTATGTCGATGTCTTGCATAAATACAATAATCCCTACAGCAACATGTAAAATGTCTCTTTTCACATGTCACAGCTCCTGTGTTGACTTCTGCAGTACTGTAATTAAATATAATTAAGTAGACCTACAGAGCTACACTAATGGTTATGTATAAGTACATGTCCCTCATAGCTATTTGTTCAAGGCATTCTTCATATCATTTAACTTGTTTCAATTATGCATATTGTATTTTGCCTCCTGATGCTTTTGTATGGTAATTTTATAAAAGTAAACATGACCTACAGGATTTTCAATATTATTAACTTCAGATATGAAGAGATTTGACATATGACTTAGTTTCTTTCCACTACTTTTTAAACTCAACTGCTACTAAAATTACTCCCTGCACTTAAAACTTATTTCATTTGCACTTTAATTATACCGGAGCAGACACAAGATGACGAGAAAATAGATAAATTTTAAATAAACATTTCTCTATATTTTGATATAGCTACCAAGTTTTTAAAATGAAAGTTTTAGAATGGTCTTTATACAGAAAGAAATTAATTATTACATTAAAACATATTTCTTGCCTTAGTCACACAAACTGCATTTTGTAGACAATAGATTTATCAAATTGTCTGTCTTTGCTCTTCAGGAACTCTGCTTATACAAAGTAAAATTGTTAGATTCAAGAAAAGTTAAACTGTTTGGCTAAAACTTGATGCGCTGGCTTGAAGGTATGTTTGTTGTCTTTTTTTTATTACTTGAAACAGTACATTTTTTCCCATCAGAAAATTCATCTGGCATTCATCTTCCAGATGGAAACAAGTCCTGAAAATAAAACAAGCAATGTACAAAACAACATGCAGACTTCCATGCATAAATTCTCAATCTTCAGCCACACTTTAGTGTTAGGAGTATTTAATTTCCTTTAGGCCTGGATTCAGCAAACCACCTAAACCAGTGAAAGCAAATCTGACAAATATTATCAACTTATTACTTAGTCTAATCTTGGATACAGGATTTTCTATTGATGCAAAACACATAACCCATGTGTTGGTATCTGTAACACCTCATTATGCTCTGAACTGCCCACAGTGTTTGCTATACATTTTTATGTTTAAGACACAACATATGTGAACAACATGGGATTTTTAACAAACCTATGGTATATCTGGAAGCAATGAGAACATGTATCACTTACAAGATCATAGAACCATAAAACTGCTTGGTTGGAAAAGACCTTTGAGACCATTGAGTCCAACCATATTAAACCATATCTTCAAGCGCCCCATCTTCCCATCTTTTAAACACCTCCAGGGATGGTGACTCAACCACCTCCCTAGGCAGCCTGTTCCAGTGCCCAATAACCCTTTCAGTGAAGAAGTATTTCCTGACATCCAACCTGTACCTCCCACGGCACAACTTGAGGCCATCGCCTCTTGTTCTATCACTAGCTACCTGGGAGAAAAGACGCACACCTGCCTCGCTACTACCTCCTTTCAGGTAGTTGTAGATAGTGAGAAGGTCTCCCCTCAGCCTCCTCTTCTCCAGGCTAAACAACCCCAGTTCCCTCAGCTGCTCCTCATCACACTTGTTCTCCAGCCCCTTCACCAGCTTTGTTGCCCTTCTCTGGACACGCTCCAATGCCTCCATGTCCTCCTTGTAGTGAGAGGCCCAAAACTGGACACAGCATTCAAGGTGTGGCCTCACCAACACTGAGTACAGGGGAAGGATGACTTCCCTGATCCTGCTGGCCACACTGTTTCTGATACAAGCCAGGATGCCATTGGCCTTTTTGGCCACCTGAGCACACTTTTGGCTCATGTTCAGCCGTCTGTCAACCAACATCCCCAGGTCCTTTTCTGCTGGGCAGCTTTCCAGCCACCCTACCCCAAGCCTGAGCGTTTCATGGAGTTGTTGTGACCCAAGTACAGGACCCAGCACTTGGCCTTGTTGAACATCAAGAGATTAAAGACTGTAGAGACCCACATCAAAACCCAACAGCTCATCACTTATAGAGCTTCCAGACAGGAGAAGATAGAAGATGGCCTACAGACTGCTAGCATGGTGGCAACGGCAATACAAGGGAAATTCCCAGAGCCAATAAAATGACGAAGGACTTTATCTGGGGGGTAAACCACACAGACTCGTATGGCACGTCTGAAAAAAAAACCTGCTTGTGTGGAAGCAGAGTACCATCATTAGCTTGAGAGCTGACAGAAAGAGAGAGAGAAAAAGCTGGGCAGTGCTCTGAGGTAGATCCATCTAGACCTCCCCTCCAGAGGATACTCTCCCAAAAAGACTGAAAGACTTAAATGCAAAAAAAGCCTGATTTTGTCTGAATAAAACCTGGAATGCTTCCTTTAAGATGGAGAAAGCTCAAAGAAACTGTATGTCTTTGCTTTTAATCAACTCATTGCCCTTCTGAGTAGCAGCACACTATCAACAGACCTCTTCAATCATGAGGAGTTCTGCCCAGCTGCTCATTGTGTCTCCCGGCAGTTCTACAGTCTTTATGCAGGACATGTACACCCTTGGCTTCCTGCTATAACTCATTTGCTTGCCAAATCTTGCTGTTCCACAAGCCTGTCCCCCTAACCATGCTGCTCACTGGTTCTTCACTATCTCATTATCTCCACTGCCCCAGTGGGTCCTGTCTCACCCCATCTTCTTAGAAGAATATAGCATACCTTGTGAAGAAGAATACATATAAGTATGAGCTGACAAACTTGTTATTTTTTTTTATTAAAGGGTTATTGCTGAGTCGAGTAATTTAACAACCCGAAAGAGCCAAAACAATCATGAGATTGCAGGGGAAGGAGTGACGGATTTCTGAAACCTAGACTTGCTGGACACTGCTTTGGTCCCTTAGGGCCTACACTCTCCACATCACTGAGGTGGAGACTAAGGAGACATGGGCTACATGGCCACAGATGTTCTGATGTTCTATCAAAGAGAAGCCAAACACTCATTAAAATAATTAAGTCTTAAATGCCTAGTATATACATAGATGAATAACGTAAATCAGGGGAAGAAGTTAAAATGAACTGAAATTAAGAAACAGATGCATGAAGAAATTGAAACAAGCTGGTATTAAAAATGAAATAAAAGGCAGTAGAGGAGAGGAAAAAAAAGATAAGACTGCTCATAAGAAAAAGGAGAAAACATAAACCTAACACTTCCCAGATCACCACTTAAATATCAGTACTCTATCAAATACACACCTGTTCTCCCCACACCCCTGCTGAGCGCATGAAAAAAAACCAATTTAAAGAAACAGTATTGAATGTGGAAATTGCAGGCGTATCTATCACAGCTACTGGCAGAGGAGCAAAACAAACAAATAAGCCTTTGTTTCTGACTCCTGCATGCACAGACACATGCACAACACCCCCCACATCTTTTGCTGCTGTTGGCCATGTGTTGAGTTTCATCCAAGGAATAAAAGCAGTAGCGTTTAAGTGATGTGCCAGGGAAGGTTTAGGTTGGACATTAGGAAAAGGTTCTTCACCTAGAGGGTGGTGGAGCACTGGAACAGCCTCCCCAGGGAGGTAGTCATGGCACAAAGCCTGACAATATTCAAGAAGCATTTGGACAAGGCCCTCAGACACATGCTCTGAATCTTGGGATTGTCCTGTGCAGGGACAGGAGTTGGACTCGATGATCCTTATGGGTCCCTTCCAACTCACAACATTGTATGATTCTCTAATGCTATGGTGCCAGAGGACCCACATTTACTGTCCTAATTTTTATGTGTCCTTTTTATTATGTAAATACTATCCACATCAGATGCCTGAGCATATGGAGAGCAATGGCAGCAGAAGCTATTGGTGTGTCAGAACCTCCCAAATCACCTTACAAAATTGCTACTCTTTGCTCCCTGCCTCACACAGATTCAAGACAGACAACAGGATGAGGACAGATGCCACATTTGATAACAGTTGACAGAATAGCAAGTCTTAATTTTTATTTCTCAAACTACAACAGAAGGGGCTCCTCCTCCAGGGAGTAGGTTCTCAGGAGATGCCAGTTGTGTTGCCTTCTCTGTTGGACATTTATTACAGGCCTTGTGTTAATACTGAATCTTTTAATGTGTATTTAGGGCAGGATTCCTGCTTCTGGATTCCATGCTAGCGGCAAGAAGTAGTGGTTTGTATCAGACCATACAGTGAGAGTCACACACAAATGGATGTGCAAAAGAGCAAGGTCTCAGGTATTTAATTCCCCTTTTTGCACAACTTATACCTGAAGCTAGGAGCCTAGGGCAAAAGCTCAAAATAAAGAAAAATGACAGTGACAGTGATGCTCTTAAGCCTGAGCCTTTTACACCTGCGCTACTAGACTGCACTTTCCTGGACAAGAAAACTCCATCTTCAAGATCAAAGAATCAATTGGGAGATCAAAATGTTTAAAAATGGAAGCACAAATAAACTATATGAAAATTAATTGTGACTGTTGTTCATTTGGGTATTCAGGTTGCTGTATTTAGACTTCAGAGGTAAATATCTATGTTCTCCAAATATACAGAGAACAACAGACTCATTATCTTCTTGCAGAATTATGAAGTACTTCTTACAGAAGCATAAAGAAACATCATTTTGCTAAACTTCTTTGGCAAATACTTGAATGTGCAACTCCGGATGATAATAATGTAACTTCCCCACCCTTATGTATGGCCAACAGTTTTCAAAGGATGCAAATAAGTAAGCTTTTCAGATTAATTCAATGCAATGTGTCAATCATCCAAGAAATTATTTATACCTTAAGGGGAAAAAACACTAAAAAACTGCCATCCTTGGTGTGTTCTACTTCATTTTGTTCTGTTTACTGCCTTCGCTGTTGGTGCCTTACCGATGTTATTGTTCATTTTGGTATTTTTAAAGCACTCTTTTTAATATCTAACATGTGACTGCCCTGCAGTGAATAGGAGTAAGAAGCTGTCAGTTTGATAGGCTTGCTCAGAGATTGCTCTTTCTCTGTGCTGTCATTGTATGAGATGTAAGGAGCCACAAGAAAGCTACAGAAAAAAAACCTCCTTAGTGATGGAAAAATTCCTGCCATGCCATTATTACTGTTGTTGTTTGTTGTGTTACTGTGAAGCTCCATTGTATTAGGTGCTGTTCAAACTCAGAACTAAAATTTGTGCCTGCTACAGATTCTATATGGTAGAAACCATGAAATTAGCTTCATATCACAAATCCTGGAAAAGCACAGGAAATAAATTAGCGAATGTGGAAGAAAGTTGAAAAGCTTGCCTTGCTACTCAGTATTAGCTGCAGGTCAGGCAAAGTCTATGTTTTTTAATGTAAAACCCAGGTCAGAGGCTGACTGTACAGAAATCCTGCTCCAGCCTTCTGTGGGTGACCAAGGGACCTCACCCAGGCAGCAAGGCAGGCAACAGTCAATGGGAAAGCTGACTTAATCTGCCCTTGTGCAGCTCTAAAGACTGAGAAACCCCAAATACATGCATGTGTCCATCTTTTTCTGCTAACACAGAGTTGGTAAGATAGATTCGATCCTTCTCATCCCTGTGTAATTTATAATACTATTGACAGTACTGCTGGAATTGACCTCAGGAGATCATCTCAGATATCCTCCTGCCCAAAGGTAGGATCAACTACTCCTGAAGCAATTTCTGATTATTGTCCTACTGGCTCAAAGAAGACACCAGCAGCAACTCTGTAACATCCCCAAAATCCCATTATTTGTTCCAGCATTTAATCACTCCAGTCATTAGCAAGTTTCCCTGGCTTCTAATTCCATATCTCACCTGCTAAGCCTATTATGTTTTATCCCAAGAGTAGCAGAGATAGAGAAGATTCACTTCCTCCTTGCAGCTATCTCACAGATAGCTGTAAAATAATTTCATGTCTCCCCTCCATTTTTTCCTTCTCTAGCTAAAGCTCTGACCTCAGAGGTCATGTTTTTTATACCCTTAATTGTTCTTGCTGCTGTCTTCTAGAATCTCCGAAAACTAGCCCACAACTTTCTCAATATGCACGCCCACAAGCTGGACATTGTGCTCTGGTTGAGGCCTTGGCAGTGTGAAGTAAAGCAGAAGGTTGCCTTATCTTGTTTTGCAGACTTGCCTTGCTTACACACCCTCATTGGGATGCTTGCCTTTTCTTGACAGTATGACATTGTTGGCTCACATTCAGTCTGTGAGCCGTTAACATCTTCAGATTATTGCAATAATGATTAGTTGTGTAATTAATTATTCCTATTTAAGTACTGAAACTTGTTTGCTTGTATCCTATTATAGCACATCCCATTTTTTTCACCTATTTTGAGAGTTCTCAGTTTTTCTTCTCACACTCCCCTCCATTCCTCCCTTGCGTTTCATAATTCATATCACATCCCTGTGTAGGGAGTGATGACATCCATCCCTTTAGTGTTAGCACTCAAATCCATTACTACAGGTCTTTAATTCACACCTATCAGAGAGTGTCTAGTGTCTACAAAGGGCATCACAGCACAGCCAGTAATGCTCCATCCCTGCTTTCCCTGCAGGCTTTGCTAACCATACCTATTCTGAAGCAGCAGCCACATTAGTGAAGTTGTCCTATCAAACACAACAGGAATGCTACAGACAGTGATTTATAATAACTTTAACACCAGGAGAAGGAATTTACAATACAAATTGGGGTAGAGACTTCAGTGTCTCTAGAGCAGTAGTTTGTAACTCTGAAGAGATCTGAAGGATGAGGTCTCAACAGAAACGCATTAAAAACTCGGCACCTTGTTTCTGGCAGGAAAGTCAGTGACAGACATGCCTGACTAGAGATTATAGAAGCAGAATAGGCACAAAAGGGTCCCTCAGACTGGCCCGACTGCGTTGATGTTCAATTATTATATGGACTTCAGTGGCTTTCTAAGTGGATCTTTTTAATATGAGAAACCAGTTTAAATATCAGAAATATTAGAAATATTAGCACACTTACTGCTCCTCTTTAAGGTGTAATAGTCACTTCATGACTTATGAAAATGAGTCTTATAGGAGTTCTACAGAGCTAGGAAGCTGAAAAGGTCAAGTTGCATTGCTCTGAACTTACTCCTTTAATGCTTTGCTGTTGAAATACTGTGTCTTTCAGTAAGGACCTAGTCCTGTATAAAAACCACAAAGCTAAGAACACTTGATCATTCCTTTAGGATTAATTAATTTCCCAGAAACCGACTAATGCATTTTAGAAATAGCTGCAGGCAAATCTTAATAAGAGATTAATCTTTCAGGCCTTTGAGAACTTTTTAGACAAAATGAAGATAGGTTCAGCTTCCCCTTGAGTTCTAAATGTGAACAAGACCAACTAGTTTACATACTGACTTCTGTGAAAAGTGAGACATCTATCAAAATGGAAAAAAAAAACCCTTCTGTCCAGAGCAAAAATATAATACCTTGTTGTTAAGCCCTTTAACACCAGTATCAAGATGAAATTTCAATAACAAAGCCTAGAATAATTGTCTCTTCAGGTGAGACTTTCAGAGAACACTCAGACCTGCTTCTCAGACTGAGACCTGTTTTGGTCTCAGAAGCTTAGAGAAAAATCCTTTGCAAGCAAACCAGGCCACTTTTGATTCGTTTATGGCAATGAGAGAGTCCTGCTTTCATTAAATTAAGTAACAAAACACTTCATTTCCATAGATGGAGAAAGAGGCCACTTCTTCAAAGGCTGACAGCTTGTGCATAGGGTGAAAACCTGGAGTAATAACTGGTAACCCCAGCTCTGATAAGCTCTGGCCTCCAATAACTCTCTGGTTCCCACCAGCTCAGGTGCCAGTGACCTGTCAGCCCCTGTGGGGCTCAGCCTTGCTGACAGCGCATAGCCCAGCCCAGGTCAAGGGCTACGCCTGTACCCCTTAGTCCCAGAGACATCAGCTGGCCACCTCCTATGAGATCTTGGGCCACATTCTCCCTCCACTTAAATCAAGACCTATCTCCTGTACCAAAATACTGTCCTTTCCCATTAAGAAAAAATATTCTTCCCTAACTTGCCAAGTATACATACGGTGTAAAATACACACGGTTTGTAAGATGATGTACTGTGAAATCTGTTTCATGTACAGTGTTTCTCTTTTCACAACATTGGGGCACTGAAACCCCCTACTACCAGTTCTTGCACCATAACTAAAACAATAATGTTTTGGCAATTTATGAAATACCTGAAACGTCAGTGTGTGTCACTCAGTGACTGAGCATAGAAGATGGTGATAAAGTTGTCAAGCAAAATGGCTGCCTTTGCATTATGACTGTTTCATACATCTGTGTATATGAGACTATATATTACAAACAGCAGCATTGCACCCAAAGGTTTACCAATCATATTTCTCAGTACTGTTGTCTCTTTACAAGGCTCATCCCACTGCAGAAAAATAAACATTTGTATTCACTCTCCCTCCAGAAATAAGATCTCACAGACATCACGATGATGCAGGTGTTTAAGATGCTGACATATCATGTCAAAAAAGGTTGAAAGATTTATTCATCAGAAGCAATAAACACAAATTCTTTGATTAGTGCAAGGCTGTGAATGCAACTCACATGCTACTGCTTGTTTTCAGTAGTTTCTATTCTGTGATTAATTGTTTACACGGTGTTCAGTGTTAAGCACTAGATAACACATTATTCTTAGTGCTATGACAATATTCCCTGTTGACATCTTTTAGCTGTCTACACTTCTTGCAGCAGACTTGGCAAACATTTCTTGAATATATAATGTTTGCTCACTCCTTCTGAGTACAATGTTAAAAATTTAGTTGAGTGAGATTTTTAGATCCCATTTTGTAGCACACTTGCTAGTCCTCTTGCAGTGCTCTACATTCCATTATTAATTTCACATTAATTTTACCCTTTGGTTGTACACATTTAATGGCACTCCCTGTACAAACACCTCAAGCAAAATGCAGTACTTATTTACAGTATTTTCTAGGCACATTTATCTAAATTGATAAAAATCAAAAGAGCACATTGGAATTTATGCATTTGTCAGTGAAATACTGAAACATCTTTTAAAAAAAAAAAGCTAAAAGAAGAGTCCAATGTACATATCATATTTCTGTCATGCAGCTCCAGTTTCAGTGAATGCAGCCAATTAGATTCGCTGCTTATCTCAAGCAGGACTGACTTGTCTGTCTGAAGCGTCATAACAAACCAAGTACTTTTCCACTTATCTTCTGAGCGTCTTTCCAGTGTGCAATATCCAAGTACAACAGAACTAATATGACATTCAAAGCAAAATCTGTATTGACCTTTCTTATGCCTCTCAGTTCTTTTCCCCTGTCATATTCAGACTGCTTTACATCAGAGAGTAGAGGACAAACAGGCTATCTGGGCAGCTGTTTACACATTCAGTGGACACCCCACTGGCTCACAGACTTTCTTTAGATAAATGGTGATTATTCTTTTCTTCAAAGAAAAATAAGGCAGCCCAAGAAACTGTCGTCTTGTCATTTACACTGAAACAACACACTGCATGTGGAGGGCACAACCATTAAAGTTTGGGGTTCGTGTAAGTACCTGGTGTAAACAGAAATGAGATATACTTTGATAAATTACAGCCAAGGAATGGGCTTCCAGCCCTTTTTTCATAAAAGCTGACAATTTTTTCAGGTTATCTATTTGACAGGAAAAGAATATCTGCCATCTGCTAACACGCTACTTACATCAATCAGGTGCTCAGGTGTAATGGCAAAGAAGGGGGAGAGCCAAAGAGGCATGCCTGAGGGCTCTTCCTAATGGTATGTGCTAAAATGCAGACACAAAGTAAAAAGTAGCCAAGATAGAAGTTATCCAGCATTGACTCTCTCTCCACACCTAGAAGCAGGCTCAAAATCTTCACTGTGATAGCAGGATACTACAGAAGTATAGATACCAACCAGTGATGGGTGACAGGAAAACAGTCAGAGAACTGGTAGTAGCAACAGAAACACAACATTTTTGGGCTTCGGAGACATATCACACATCAGTACAGTCACCCTGGGGTCTACATGATTCCTGTGAAATGAAGAGCAAAAGGTGCCTGGCACCGCCATCGCTTCTATCACTTGTACAAACCAGGCCCACGTTCTTACAAAGGAAAGAAAGGGTGTGCATTTGCAAAGATTCTTCTGAGATGGAACAAAATAATGGAGGTAGCAGAGAAGACACAGACATCATGTACATGGTCTCTAAGAACACCAGTTTCTTTTGAGATACTGGCAATGAGATAACACACTGAGAACAGCTGCCCTATGACAGGTTAATGCTAATCAGACAATTATCTAGTTAAATATTTAAAGGAAAAATGTAAGTAAAATATGTACTTAATGGTAGTTGTCCAACAGAGGATGATAAGGTTCACATATCTTGCTTCAATGGATAATATGTACTTTTAATTTTATACAGGGAAAGTTTACAGACTTTTCAGCTCAAGGAGTTACACAGTGCTGCTGGAATCCATCTGCAGAGCAATGAACTCTCGTACTGCATGAACTTAGGCTGAAGGGTTTCATCTAGATCCCTCACATTTGGGTAAAGGAGAAGAACTTGGAACCTGACACTTTTCAGAGGTAGCTAAAAGGCTCCTTAGGTAATGATGAATTCCAAAAAAAGGACACAGGAATTTGTGAACAACTATGAAAAAAGGGAAACAGTAAATCTCTGGTACTGCCTTGTCTTTCCTCTGTCCTCCACATAAGTGTTCACTGGACCCACTTAGCCTCAGTGTATCCTGGTACATCTCCCAGGGAATCTCTTTTGAATGAGGAAGCTTTTCTATCAAAGAAAAACATCTCAGTTACAACCTTACCATAAAGAATGTGGATGAAAGGTTAAAACTGAGTTAAAGAGAAATAAAGATGTCACTGTATGCAAGTAGCCTTGCTAGGTAAAGAGAAATAAAAACAGTGATTGGGGAAATTTTATTTTTGGGAAGGCACTGAAAAAATCCACTGGTTACAAAACATACAAGATAATTTCCCAAATTCTGTCACTTAATGCATGAGGAAATTGGCTGCAATATTTCTTCTTGACATTATAACTCTGGTAATAAATAATATACTAACATATTCAATTTCATAACGCTAAACAAGATAAGATTCAACATTGAGAAAGCTCGTTTATAGAAATCAACGGATTTAGTTCCCCATCAGTTTTCTGTTCAGAAATAATTATTTCCCAACTTATATGAAGTTTATGCTCCTGAAGTCAGGAGATAGCAGAGAAAACTTGTAGGTCTTGTTCACACAAATCAACAAGTTCTGAGCTCTATCCTGCTGTTCCCAGGTGGGCAAATTCCATAACAGCTGTACTATCCACAGGATCTACAGATTCCCTCCACAAGTCTGATGCCCATATGATTTCTGAATTTCTGCCACTCTCTGCCTAATGTATGAAAATTAGAGAACAACAGAAGTACAAAGCATGTGCTAAGCATTTCAATTCATGCAGTATTTCAAGAAGTTGTTTTCCACCTTAAACCAAGATTAGCATTCAGGTCAAAGACAATGAGACAGACTTGGAAACCTGACCAGCTTTTTCTCCAGCCTTCTAACTGGCTGGAAGGCTCTGTTAGGGAGTCTGAGACCACAGCCATATGGACAGTAATGACAGTCTGTTCAGTGTCATCCTCCTACATTATTCTGAAATACATGCACGTTTTTATAGCAAAGTATTATCTGAACATCATCAGTTATAATATACACGCTGCATAAGCAAGAGGAAAATCATATCCTTTACATATTATTTTGTTCCTCCTTCGAATATTGCAAGGTTTGATACCTAAGTATAACTCCATGGCTACTATTCTTTTCTGATGGTGAAATAGGAAAGGGTATATTTTCCTTCACACAGATGCAGATTTCAAGGACAGTGAATTTAATGCTTTTCTTTGCCAGAAAATTGTTGTGATCTGAATACATTTTAAGAAAAATTACCATACTAGCAAGTGGTTAAGAAAGAAAACATCACATATTGGCAGCAAACAAATGAAAAACAAATAATAAAGATGTGTAGAAAAGCAACTCGAAGAAGAATTCTAATCCCCTTCTAAATTAAATAATTTTAAAAAACTAAATGTCTAGGGAAAAAAAATGGTGACACGTAGTCTGTTCTGGCCTCTTGCCCCCATCCACAACATAATTCAATTTGCCTTGAAGTTACTCCTGACTTACCAAGGTGCAAGCAAGATCAGAATGAATCTCTGAGCATCTGCCTCAGGGTGAACTCTCAGCTGCTGAAAGATTAAGAACAGGAGTTGCTGCAATCCTCTATGTCCTCTGCAGCACAGTGTTGACTAAAGCAGTCATGAACCTACCAGAACTTATGAGTTAGGATGGCTTATGGTCCTTTTGCATTGCCAGAGCTTTAGAAAGGAACCACAGTGCATACTGGTCAGTATGTCCCTATGTGCAATATGAAAATGTGCAAAGACCAAAGCAGCATAACACAACAGTCCCCACAGCATTTTTGAGGGGAGGGAAGGGGAGGGAGGGAAGGGG
>NW_010306960.1:0-4472 GCF_000700745.2 Antrostomus carolinensis | reverse complement strand
CACCCAACCGGGCCCCCCCTCCATCTCGGCCCCCACCTCGCCCAGCAGTCTAGGGGGTCGGCCTTGCACCCATCCAGAAGCGTTCGAGAGGCTTTTTCAGCAGTACTGTATCACATCCATCTTCCGGAGGGGTGGGAGGGGGCTAGAGGAAGTCGGATCATTTTTTTAAATGAGTGACAACAGAACGAACGACTTTGTAGTTGTCTTTCTCCTTTAGTTTTCTTTTATTTTTAAAATCCCTTGTGCATCAGTGCCACCAAACTATCGAAGCAAGAAAAGCCAAGAGACTGCAAGAACAAGGCAAATAACTTGAGTTCCATTTCAGCAAGGCTCTCCCCCATCTTTGTCCCCAAACCTTCCCTGTGCCTTACCACGGTGATTCCAGGATACATTGAAAAACATGAATAACTAGAGTAAGCTCTCCAGAAAGGTGATTCTCCCCAGGGAAGGACTGCAAAAGACTCTTCCAAGTGCAGACATCCCAGCTAGCTACCTGGAGACAACTGCACAAACTTCATGGTACAAGACTCAAGGTGTGACAGAAAGCTGATCATGTCTTGCTCACATGCCAGCTGCAGAGCAACTAATGACAACAGCCGATCTTCAAGTACAGAAACCCTTGTAAATCTGAAAAGAATTGATGACGGGCAGCTGTTTCCCATGGACCATGAGTTGGAGAAGGGAAGGTATTGTCATCTCAGAGGGTCTGGAAAGGAGAGGGGGTAGGTCTCTGGTGTCTGGATTTGCGTATGTTGGTACGTGGAAGTGCAGGTGAATGAAAATGGAGTGCCACTAGGAAAACAAATTACATGGAAAAACAAACAAACAAACACACAGTGTGTCACAAGGCTTTGACCCCATTCCCTGAGGACAAGGAATAATTGATGACAGGTCAGCTTCCAGCACTCCCAGCGGGACAGAGGAGTTCATAAAAATTGAGCAAAGGAATCTGGGAAAGGTATGGTTGGCAGAAGAGTCTTTGCATTCAGTTTAGACTAATTATGTCCATCTAGTTAATAGCTCTGCAGTTCAGCAGTGTAATTTAATGCTGGTTTCCATTTTAAAATGAAAGTTTCTGAATATAAACAAGAGGTTAGGTGTATCGATGCCTCTAAATCCAGTCTGCTTGGGCTCCTTGTTATTGTCAGTTTGAAATGGTTACCACTGATGCGTTTCTGGTTTTTCTGTAAGTTGCATTCTTTCGCCCTAGAAATGTTTCCACATGGATTTTTATTTTTTTTTCCTTTCCTGAATAAGTAGCAGATGCCTTCCAAACTCATAGTGAAGAAGAGCCAGTGTGCTTACTCACTCTTGTCGACTCTCAACAACATCACTTCTGTTAGCAGTTGTTGACTAACAAAAATCAACACACCGGACACGCAAGATGGGAATCAGACTTCCAAGAAATGCACTGGCTGCATTTCCCCATGCTTTCTCCTCACCTTCATGAGACCCCCACCATATTCCACAATATTGCATATGCACATCTTTTATCCTGTGGCAAACCTGAGCACCTGCCTTTGCAACACAATGCTAGAAATAGGTGAGATCACTCAGCACTCCAGTCAAACCTCTGGCTCTCTAATGTACTGTCAGGATCAGTTCTCACAAAATGAGTCTCTCTCTGGAAATTGTGAAGTCATAAACCATCTTTGTAGCTGCAGTTCGATGAATACCTAAGGGTTCTCATAATCATAAATTTTTACCAGATAAAGAAATGCTTTGCCAAGTACTTCAGTGCTATTGGAAATATTAATTATAGCTTTTCTAGCAAAAAAAGAAAAAAGGAAAAAGAAAAAAAAAAGCTCAAGGAGGAAAGAGAACAGATGAAAAAGACTCAGTGGAGACTTGACTTGGGACCCTTTTGTAAGGACATTTGTGAACGAACCCTTACCATGAGACTCAGAGTCAGTCTAACTGTCATTTACCAGCCTTACCCACCACTAGGTCAGTTTATCATCTATAAGTACATCAGTCACGATGGATCTGAAGACTCAATCTACAGCCAAGGCTGGCTGGTCTGCATAAAGACTGATTAATTCACCCCAACACTGTTTTGTCTGCAGGCAGCACAGAGCAGTCCCGCATTAGGGGCAAACCCAACAGTTTTGTTACTCGCTGTGTCAGATCATATCAGCTACAGGCCCTGCGTAGTTCAACAAGACGACTTTGCGATCGGCAGGTAGGAGTGGGAAGCTTTTAACACCCTGACACAAGTTTGGTTGGACTCCCTCTTGTGATGGATGGGATCTGATTAAATAGATGTTTGATTTGGTTTCATGATGAAATGTGTAAAAACTGGGAATAATGTAATATAGGATCAATAGATATTTCTCTTAACAGTTCCTCAGTATTTCAAAGAAGTTTGTAAAGGAAATTCATTTTCAGCAATATGGCATTGAGAATTTTAATTTTTTTAAGTGTCAATTAACCAATAAATCTAAACCTACTGCTGGGGGAAAAAAAAAATAAAAGCAGTGTATATGCCATGACTAAAGCTAACTTCTTGAAGATGTATATAGAAATTGTTATGCCCCCCAAACTAAGAGGAAAATACCCTACTGTAAAGAAAAAAATAATACCTAGATTAGGCTAGAAAAATCATAATTTTAAAGTACTCCCTATGTAATCATCCAGTTTATGAATAAAAAACAAACTCCAAATTTTTGTTGTACATATTGTTACTGCATGCTTACCATATGTTAGATGGAAGCATTTCCTATCTGTTGTGGATAAAAGAACATTTTTCAAGTTGTAGTAAATTATTGTAAAGCCAATGACATTTCATGGCATGTTATCGTATCAAGCTGTGCTTGTTGTATTTTTTTCTATATGGTTGTAGTGCTTTTTTTATAAATGTACAAATATTTCCTATAGTGACGAACACCTATTTTACACAGCATTAATTGAAGCACTAGAGCTCTGGGCTATACCCTCCCTTGATCCATTGGCAAAGAATTTTGCACATCGATCCGGAGTGAGATATGGCTGGAGCACAGAGTCAAACAAAATGGGTGTGGGGTAACTGGGTGCTGAAGCACCAATGCTGCTGCTGGTGAATCAGTTTGGATGGACCCTTGCTAACATTCTTAGCAAAATTAGAGCACATTTGGTGGTGAACTTCATACCTGGTCTTAGGATCAACCTACATGTGGCTGCTAAAATGGCTCCCAAAAGTACTGCACACACTGTTAAAAATCATATTCCTTTTATGCCGGTTCCTAAAGATTAACTTTGGAACTTAACGTAAGAAAATCAAGAATGAAAATTTGGTCCTGAATTTAAATCAGCTTCCCCTGACAATTAATGCTATGTAAATGAGGTTGAATTGGTTGGTGTACCGTAGACTGATATATGGTACCCTATGTATTCTCTGTCTATTAAACTTTCCTAGAAAAACATTACACAGGCTATCAATCCACACTAGCCAATTTTTAAGTAAACGTTCATTATAGATCAAAAGGAGTTGTGTGGCACTACATCTGCTCTGTGATTTCAAGAGACTTCAGCAGGTCTCACTGTTTACTAGTTGCACATGTTCCTATATAGACTGGCCTAAACAGCAATAGAGAGATGGCTGATGGCATTAAATAAACTGTTGTTTCATTTGCTCTGAGTAGATCACTTTGATTACTCCTGTTGTTTCTCATTCACACAAAACTTCCTATCAGTGTGTCCTGCAGCCTCAAAGGAGCTGCGTTTGACAAAGATTAAGATTTTTTTTTTTTTAATTGCTAAAATGGTACAAATTATTGCTGGCTGTATTTGGAAGCATTCATCCACATGAATTTTGCAGTCACTCAAATTCTCTCTCTACTCCTTGGTGTGTGAAGGCATCCTCTGTCACTGTTTATTTTGGGGAAGGGGGGAATGTCTGGCTTCTGAGAGCTCTGGCAAGATTTGAGGGTGAGCAGTCAATAACATTGCCTTATATGTGGTGCTGATGCAGCAAAGGAAAAGAAACAAGCCTTGCGTTTTGATGTTGAGTTACATTTTGTCAGTTCAGCCAGTGCTGTGCGATGATGTTTTTTTACTCCCTCTGTTTGTTGCATGTGTCATTTGTTAAATTCAGTCATTACTCTTACTGACCTTGATGTTATTATTAAAGAACTACACAAATTTGTGTTGGGCTCCATAAGATTCATTGACAAGGCAAAGCAAATGAAGCAGGAGAATCCTGGTCATGTTTTCTCATAAAACTGGCTTTCCGTCATCTTGGAGAACTCAGACTTGGTCATTTTCTTCCCGCAGCCCAGAGCACTTCTGCCTGACACAAAAGCTACTTTCATTTGGATGTGACACAACCTAAACTGTCTGCTCCTCTGCTGGTACCCAGAGCTTCGCCTTCCAAACGCAGGATAACTTCTCATTTCACGCAGCTAATTCAGCAACCTTTAACAAAGGCATCCTTTAACAAAGCATAACGACTACTAGAAATAACTAAGAATCACAGAATCATAGAATGGTTAGGA
>NW_010306959.1:0-4255 GCF_000700745.2 Antrostomus carolinensis | reverse complement strand
CCCTCTCTGCAGAGTTGCTCTCCAGCCTCTCCACTCTGTATCTCCAGGGTTGTCGTGTTCCAGGTACAAAATCCAACACTTGCCCTGGTTTAAGTTCATATGGTTGGTGATGGTCCAACCTTGTCCCTCCTGCCTTGGGGAGAGAGCAGAAGCAGGCTCCTTGACCGAGGTTGAGAAGAAGCTGAACATCAGGAGCAGAGGAAACACCATCTTGAGGTGTTAATTACATGACCTAAAAGCAGGACAACACTTAACCAGCTCCCACTGCAGCCTTACGAGGGAACGACTCTTCCCAGTCAGAGGGAAACTGGAGCTTAAATTTAGCAACTTTCTTCAGTCTCTACTAAATCGCTGCATTCCTTAAAAGAGCTGGGCCATTCCTACAGCATATTTTCGGTTTACCACATGGCTTTCTTGAAGTGATAGCCAATGAGTAATCTGAAAAGGTTCCCACTTCAATCATTTTATTTAAATTTTTTTTTTTTAAGATTCTACTTTGGTCACTTTGACTGAAAACGTGAGTTGTCCCAACCCCATTAAATCTGCCTGTCAACCCTTCCTTTGCTAAGTAAATGTCAACAACAACAGAAAGCGCCTGGGATTCATTTTACCATTGAATCATCCATGATTGGTGGCAGGTTTTCAATCGGAAAAGCACTGGCTTCCTTTCCCTCCCTCTTTATTCCCCCTTCTCTGCCTGACTCACTGTTCCAGTCCCTCGTGACCTTTTTTTTTTCTCTTCAACCCTTGCCTTGTGAAACTGTCAAAGTGCCACCAAAAAAAACCCTAAACCAGCTTCTAACCCAAGGAGGATCCGGGATGAACTAGAGGGGTGGGGTGTTACTGCTAACAGAGATGTGCAAATCATCTTTAAGAGAGAGAAAGATGAACAACAACTCCCCCCCCGCAAAAAAAAATATATATATATTGATTCAAATTTAATAGTTCTGTTCCCAAGGTCTAATTTTTTATTTATTTATAAAAATAAATAAAAAATTAGACCTGACTCCACAGGCACATGGAAAAGCTGGGAAGGACGTGGGGTTTCCCCCCCCACCCCTGATTTATTCCTTATGTTTCTATTCCCTTGTTCCTTTTTGACTGATATTTAAAAAAAAAAAGGAGGAGGGAGGTGGAATAAAAAGGTCGTTCTGGGGACAGCAACTGTCAGTGATAGGGAAGTAAACGACCCTTCTGAGATGATCCACACGGGTGTCTCCTGTTTCTAGCAACAGATTCTTGATCTTATAAATCATTCACTCTCCTGCTTCTTCCCTCTTGTCCCTTTAAAATCCATCATGGAAAAGCGGTGTCTGCACCATTCCTGGGGACTGCTTGGGATAAAGCTGGATGGTTCTATTTCATGTCATGGCTTTGATGAAAATTATCTCCAAAATGGGGTTAAACAAACCAACTGGAAAGCTGGATAAGTGCAGGTGAAGGGAGCAGTGTGAAGGTGATCTCTGAGGTGAGGTGGAAAGTGATGCTCTTGCCGTAGGAGATAAGGGATGGAGAGAAAAGCCATGCCAGATGTTGGAAGCACCAGGAGTGTGGGACACATGGAGGGAAGCTCTAGAGGAAGGAAGGACCAGTGCATCCTTACCAAGTGATAACAGCAGGAGAAGGCTGAGGAAGGATGGCCAGAAGAATGAGCAGGAGACTCCTGGGAGGGTGGAAATAGGGCTGCAGGCACCTCTACCAGCTCCTGGACACCTCTGAGTGGAGAGTCCTTGCTGATGGCAAAGAGTGTTGGAGTGACCTTTGCCTGACAGTTTTAGGGTCATGCCAAGAATTTGAAGTGGTCACCAGAAACCTATTGAGCAAGTCAAGGACTGAACTCAAGAGATCACACCAACCTCCAAGGTCAAAAGTTCTCCTTTTAGATCAGGTCAGCTTTTCAAAGCCTGAGTTTTGCTTACCCTCCAGGCAATGTTTGAGGAGAACACCTCAAATGTGAGGAGAACACCTCAAATATGATGAGAACACCTCAAAATGACATTCTTCACATCATTCCCTGCACCCCAAGCCACAGCAATGAGCTTTTTCTGTCACGTGGTGTGACTCTCTCCCCAGATGAAGGGAATCTCTTTTCCCCAGACCAAGAGAACGTGAGACACACAGTGTTGTCTACATCTGGCTCTTTCTCGTAGCTACCCAGTGTTCCCCCACAGCGGCTTTCCTGCTCACCAGCAGTAGCTGCTGTGGTTACACACATCACATTACATGAGTTACTATGAGCACTGAGACAGACTTCAAACAATATCCATTGTGGATTAAGCTTGGAATCTTAAAAAATAAGGAGATTGTGCCCTCATATGGTCAAATGAGTGATGTTTTCTTTCTGAAATGAAGAGAGGTTTCCAGGTCAAGAGCGTTGTTTACACTCATCAGTTGATTGCCCTTAGCAGTGGCTGTTAAACTTTCCCTGAGTTTATTTTCTTTTCTTCATCTTAAGACTTAACCCTCCTTTGCTTGGTTTAAAAAACTTCAAGGAGGCAATTGAAGAGAAATAAATAACAAAGCAAGTAAGAAATGAAAAGGATGGGAAGGTTGGATGTAGTTAGGCCCTCAAGTAGGATGTGCTGGTTTTTATGCTCATCAAATGGGGACTGGACAGGTCACTGCTAGAACAGGAGACCATGGAGAAGAACATTCCTGGGGGGCTTTGGTGGTTTACTGATCTAAAAGCTGACTTCATACTAAAAGCTACTTCCCCCAGCCTACAGGAAAGTTGGGGAAGGACTTTTCCTAAGAGCAGTTAATGACAAAACAAGGGGAAATGGGTTTAAGCTGGAAGAGGGGAGGTTTAGATGAGATATTAGGAAGAAGTTCTTCACTGTGAGGGTGGTCAGACACTGGAACAGGTTGCCCAAGGAAGTTGTGGATGCCCCCTCCCTGGAAGTGTTGAAGGCCAGGTTGGATGAGGCTTTGAGCAACCTGGTCTAGTGGAAGGTGTCCCTGCTGCTGGCAGGGTGGTTGGAACTGGATGATCTTGAAGGTCCCTTCCAACCCAAACCATTCTATACCATAGCTCACCTCCTTCCTTCCTCCGTCATCCTTAATACAATTTTAGAGGAGGCAAAGTTGCTTCTCTCAGCAGAGATGTAGAGTGAACCAGGGAGGTCTACTGAGCTGTGGTTATTGAAGGTCTTTCTATAAAACAAAAAGGTTTAATTGCCTGTATCCAATCAATCCGATCTGCCCTTTTAATGTCCACCCTGAACTAGTGTATGAAATTTCCCCGCGGCCACAAAACATCTGTTGGCTTTATCCCCCAAGGGTGTGGCAGATTTTCATTGTTAGACAAAATTCTTTGTAAATCTGTAAATCTGTGAACGAGATTTGTGGGGAAGAGAAATCACCAAAAAAAGAATAATCAAGAAAAGATATAATTGGGTAATGAAATGAGTTTCTACCATCTACTTCAGAACCAGGAAAATAGCTCTCCTTTTTTCTGTCCAGCCACCACTAGAACCCTTTGATTGCCAAAGAGAAGTAGATCTGGAGGGAGGAATTTAAATATTCTCACTGCTCTTCCAGTCCTCCAGTCTTTTTGTCATCATAACCCAAGAAGAGGACCATAAGGTTGCCCAAGGAAGTTGTGGATGCCCCCTCCCTGGAAGTGTTGAAGGCCAGGTTGGATGAGGGTTTGAGCAACCTGGTCTAGTGGAAGGTGTCCCTGCTGCTGGCAGGGGGGTTGGAACTGGATGATCTTCAAGGTCCATTCCAATCCCAACCATTCCATGATTCTATGATATCCTCCACACTTTTTATTTGGTGTATGGCAGAGGTGCTCAACTCATGAAGCAGTTGATCCATCCAATCATCCATCCAGACAGCCACCTTTACTGTTTCTCCTCCAATATTTGTAGTCCTGGTTTATTCCAACCTGGACATAGAGTCCTGTATATAAATTTTGGTGCACTGAAAGCATCTTTAGATATCTCTTTTCTATCCCATAGAAGTTACTGATGGACCCCTGGGAGTACATGGACCACAAGCTGAAAGTCATGGATTTAATATACTTATTCATGAATTTAATATACTTATTCATAGAACTGCCTAAAACTGCAGTAGCAGTAAAGAAGTTTCATGGAACTTAATGGAAGAAAGCTAATTTATATTGCCCAAAATAGTTTTCCAAGGTCCTTTCAGTCTGTAGAAATTTGTCAGTCTCTATCCTATTTCCTTATCACATGATTGACATTAAGAAACCTTCCTCATGAGTCATGTAGGAGATGGGGGGGGGGGGGGG
>NW_010306958.1:0-2384 GCF_000700745.2 Antrostomus carolinensis | reverse complement strand
CCAATCCCCGACATCCTGTGATTCTGTGATTATGTTACAATGCAAAAAACTGCACAGAGTTCATATTAGATCTTATTTTCTCTTGATATCTTGTAGCTGTTTTTCCCCCGAAATGGGACAGAGGTCCACTAACATCACCTTTAACACTGCTGTGTGCATGCAGCCTTATTTACAGTATTAGATAATCCAACATGCACTGGATAAGCTTTTTGCTACAGCAGAAAATAATGAAGGAGAAATGACCCATATATTAAATTCCTCTTTTACGGTCATGATTTGTATCAAATGCATTTTCTAAACACCAAATAATATTTTTTAAATGCCTAATTCAAATTACTGTAATGAATTACACATTTGAGACCAACAAAGGGGTAGTAGTTTGTCATTTAATTACAACACTTCTTAATTTAAAACAATTATTTATTATTTAAATATAATCACTTTACTTTTAACACAAAGGTATTGTAAAGATTATTGTATCAGTCTATGAGGCTCTTTGAGACCGTATTAACGGGAGTCATACAGGCATCTTGCACAGAAAGCAGCAGCACAGAGTTAAACTGACCAGCAACATAAAGCCTTTATACATTTGGTTCTCCAAGAAACTCTTACCTTTCTGTTTTTAACCTGGACCTTAAAATCAACAGTCATGGGATATGTCTTTTCAATACAGGCATTTCTTTTTTTTGTCTCACGAAATGCAATTCAGTTTTGACTGTATTATACATTGTTTAAAAACTGCCATTTCCCTCTGCTTGCTTGCACCCATGACCAAAATTCTTAGCATTTTACCTAGTTCATGACATTGTCGCTTCTGTATTTTTCCTACGGTTACTTCAGTTTCTTTAGCCATCAAGAACATTGGTCCCAATACAAAAGCAACCATAGGGTAATTAATTATTTCTGCACACCAATGGAAAAGGTGGTTGAGGGAAAAGGGGAAATAAGTTTCTGCTTTAAAATCAGACAGGTGTATTTAAGTATCTTGCTGGCACCCGCAGAGAACAATTTGCAGTCACACCATGGTTTACTGATGCAGAAATGCCACCCTGGCTGCTGCCAAACCGTGAGCACAAAGACAATGTTTTGTTCTGAAAGTCAGTCTCCACAGTGGCTCAGGAGCTTATACAAACCGGAACCTAAAAAGAGAACATGGCAGAAGATGCTGCCAGAACAGAATTAAATTGTGCTGGTTAATTTACTGACAGTCTGAAAGCTGCTTGTTGAAGGGTACTATATACTTCAGTTATAGCACATGAACCCCCAGAGAAACCCGAGCACAGTCAAAGAGCAGCGCTACAAAATGGTGTTGCCAAACCATGCACTGTCTTTATGATAAAACAATTTCTTACCATCTGTAGTTTGCCATATGCAGGAATTCTGATGATTTAACTGTTAGCCAATGCTATGAAAATAAAAGAGAGAGTAGAAGAAAACAGGCCATTTTTTATTATTTATAACAGTCAACAAAACCAATTAATTTTGCAAGGGTGCTAATAATAACCTACTGCCAGTTTTGAAACAGAACACAGTCTACGGACTGATACTTTGTGTTGCAGGAACGAAATTGGGTTTCACTGTTATGTACTGAATCCTCTTAGTCTTGCTTTACTTTCTTATCTGGAAATTACACTTATACCCCCATTAGTTTTTCTGAATATAGCACCACAGCCTGGTAATTTAAGGCACTGGAAGCCACGCAGCATAAAAACACCTGAATTTTGAAGCCTCGGGAAGAGGTGGGAGAAGAGATTAATTTGTAGGGAGAATCCAATTCCGACAAGACAAGCCAGACCTCTCTAGCTGACGTGGCAGAAACAGGACTGTTTGTACAGTACCTTGTACAATAGCATCTCAAACTCCATTTGCTTCCAGTAACTCACCGAGAACGTTTAACTTGCACTGAAAAATCTCTTCTGTTAACACACCAAAAAAGTTCCTCTTGCTCAAAACGGAAATTTCTCACCTTAAGACACTAAACGAGGCCATTCAGAAAACATCACAAGTTTGTTTGATCAACTCTTGTTTCCACAACATTGCTAAAGATTTTGTATTTTCTTTTCTCCAAAGGGAAGTTCACATGGAACTTTACACAACAGCCATCCTTCGAGGCAATGGTGCAAAACGGCGACTTTATGACGTGTACCCACAACTGGTAAACTGAGGCAGCGTTTATGAGAACTGCACGCAGCACCCAGCCCTTCAGGATGGGTAACAAAATGAGATTCTTCCAGTCAAGGGAATGAGAATGGGCTCTTTGCTCATTCCTGCCAACTTTCAGCACACGCTAGTCCAACACCACAGCTCAGCAGAGCAGAGGAGAACCACGCTCTTTTATAAATTAGCCAAGGGCAGACCCCTTCCCTCAGACAGACCCTTCCCTC
>NW_010306957.1:0-2950 GCF_000700745.2 Antrostomus carolinensis | reverse complement strand
AATCCCCAACATTCTGTGATTCTGTAATTCTTGAGTTTGGAGATAGGTTTCCCTGATTTATTCCCTAGTACTTGAGTGGTACTACTACTTCTTGTGTTCTTTGTTAGTAGCCTAACCTATTAGTAAGCTTCCTGGAACAAACAGATGAGACCCAGGTAATGCCTCTTTTTGGCCCTTCTATACTAGTCACACAGTCTCTTGACGTAGTCATTTATAGTCTTTCCTGCCTGGAGAAGAAAAGGAAAATAGTAATTCACTTAGCTAGATGATATGTTTTCCTAGCCCAGAGCATAACTGAACACATAGCCACACACTACGTAGTGTTTGTTAATTTCCATGTCTGATTCTGCAGCTTTTGATTACAATACTGTGTTGCACATTTATCTTCTCATCAATGTCTGTGACTATTTTACAATAAAGTAGCAAACACTATCATCTGACATTGGGCTTTGCAAGAGGTTTCATGAAAACTGAACCAAAGAGTTTATGATCCAGTTGTGCTTCTTGCTGTACCCTGCATATACATTAATAAAATCTCATGTCTGACACAAAAGGAGATAAGTTTGTTAATATGTGCGGCTTAATTTTGCTTTATTCCTCTTGAAGCTGTTGATACATTAGAAGTAGAGCTTCTATCTTGTATTGAACAAGCTCTTGGAACACCTTTAGAAGCATTTTCTTCCATGGTTATTTATTTCTTATGATCGTACAAACCAAATGCTGTTATACTGTACTGTGGTCATTGTCATGTTCTCATGACTACTTCTTTTCCCTAGCTATGATAAATGAATAGTCCAGTCCTCCTGAGATACCTTTGCCACATAGTGGTTTCATAGGAACTTCAGCTTTGCTGTCATCTGGCAATCATTTGTGCAATGTGTTTTGGGTTTTTTGGTATTTGATTTCTTTTATCACAAACCAAATCTTATATCAACTGAACTTTAGATTTTCAAATCTTTCCATCATAAATGTGAATGTGCTACCCCAACTCCAGTAGTTCTCAGCAAGTCTGCCACACTGTATGATGGAGAACAAAGGTTGTAAGCTTTTGTGTTTTGATTTTAAAAAATACCCATACTTTCTAGTTTAATGTCTCTTTTATTTTAACTGACACATATTTATTGTAGAGAGGCTTAATTGTCCTCATTTTGGTGTCTTTCTGTGAGCTATTTAATCGTTATTCTCTATAGAACCAGTGCAATGAAACAGGCATGCTTGGAGTACAATTCATGTGACAATTGTTGTAATGAGATAAAATGCACCATACTTCATAAATACCTATTTTTCTCAATAATTATAAGGGAAACTTGTCATGATTTATTCACATGTAGCTCAGACTTGCATCTTAGGAACCTCAGAAAAAAAAAAATAGACATGAAATTTGAGCCACAGCCCCTTTTTATTTACCCCATTGTCCAGACTTGCAGATTATGAACCAGCATATTTTTCTTCCCATATCACTTCAGTGATATAAAGATACAGTGATCTAAAGAAATAGTATCCAATATCATAATCTACTTTATAGTAGGTTATAATTTAATTTAGTCTGCATCAGCTTCTGAGAGTGTAATGTGTAGGAAATGCTTCTAAATTAAAGAAATATCACATCTATTGCCTCCTTCTTATCCTTCAGGCCAGTTGCCTTCTATATTCCTCGCATTCCACAATTTGTTCACTTGCCTTCCTTGGGTCCTTGAGAATCAACATAATTATCTCATACTATGAGTTTAGGCTGTTTATCACTTTAGAAATAATATACTTATATACACACACATACACATATATATTATTTTAACTAGCCATGAAGTATCTTCTACTAATCTTGAAGATAGCCATATGATTTAAAGTAATTTATTTGGCAGCTTATGGGAGCCAGTTAGCTTTTCAATTTTCCAAATTCTGCATTAGCTGTAGTACTTTATTAATCAATCACATGGTTGTTGGACCGAATTTATTTTTTTACAATGCTTTTATCTTATTTAAATATTTATTTCACTGCTAGAAAGGAGAATTGTCTTGACAGCTTTTTTCTCTATTTGGAGACTGTTTTATATCCTAAGACACAACTATAAGACTCAGTGTTGCTATTACTATTGATCATTTTTTGTTTTGTAACAGAGTCTCGGGCATGATAGCCTGTCAAATTACACTGAAAAAAAAGACATCCCTTCCAAATTGCTTGGGGGTTTTTTTTTGGTTTGTTTTTTTTTTTTTAAAGCATGCATTTCTCTTACATCTAGCAATGGAGACAAAACAGTATTTCTCTTCATTCTTTTGATGCAAGTTCCTACAAGAAGACTATATAGACTTTATAGAAATAGCTCTAAAAGCCTCACTCTCAAAGTCCTTCAGCTTTTTTCATTCTTTTTCAGTTTTATTGACATATGGTCTATGCCCTTTACTTTTAATATGGGAAATGTCTTAACTTTATCATTAGCCTTCGGCCACATGAAGCTTATGTTCCTGAAACTAAGTATAGAGGACTTCTGGGGAGTTGAGAATTACGTCCCCTTTTATGCGGCTGCTTTACAACACAAAGTAACCTCCAACAGGTTTGACATTCTCCACTGGAGTCAGGTCCTTTGCCAGACCCTATCCAAGAGAAAGAGAGGACTTAATCCCCAGAGCCCCCCAGGGACCATTCAAGTAGAATTCTTCTAGTCAGTCCACCTGGGGCCTTTAGATAGGGGTTCTGCCCATGTAACCTTTTCACTCAAGAGTCTCATATTGAGGTGTATAAATGTATTTGCTTATCATCTTTTCCTGTTACATTTTTAGCTCTTTTTATGTTTACTGAAGAAGCAACTGAAGATACACCACCTTAGCTGATAATCTATTGTAAATGTTAAGTATGGTTAAAATAAAATCAGCTGTGACTTATGGAAGTATTTACTCTGCACTTCACAGACAATTGAAGGTATGCTTTAGAATCATAGAATCATAGAATGGT
>NW_010306956.1:0-10047 GCF_000700745.2 Antrostomus carolinensis | reverse complement strand
ACTTGGCACTGACTAGTCTGTGAGGGGATGGCAGTTACACAGCACTGACTAGTCTTCAGGATGATGGTAGTTACTGGGCGTTGACTAGTTCTCCTCCTACCCCTCTGTCCCTTGCTGCTAAGGAGACTAGTCGGTTTGCAGCACCTACTCCTGCATGCGGAAACTGCTAGTTTGGTGGGGTTTTTCATTGTTTGTAAGCAATCTACTTAATTTTCTATTTAAAAAAACCTACCCGTGCAAAATTTTTTTGCAGTAATCTTTTCTCAGAGATATGAGCACAGATTTTTATTTTATTTTATATATTTTCCAATACAGGAATTGCTCAGGGTGATGAGGACAATCGATGACAGAATCGTCCATGAATTAAACACTACGATTCCAACAGCTTCCTTTGCTGGGAAGATCGATGCCGGACAGACGTGTAAAGAGCTGTACCAGTCTGTAAGTCTGCACTCCTTCGACTCTCAGTGCATTTCCTGATGTTTTATTACGTGCAGGGGCCAGTAAAGCGTCCTCAGTTTCGAAGGAAACCACTGCCTTGATATGTCGTGCTTTATGTATGTGTGACTGGCGTGCTCGACTCCTCTACGCATCTAAACCGTGTGCGTGTAACGGCCAGTTCAGTTTAAAACCACACAGGGAACGTATTTGTTCTGCAGTAGCGATCCTTCGAGGTGCACTGCAGGCTTCAGAGGATGGCGTTAGCCCAGTCCACTTCTTTCTTTTAAAAATGGGTGCTGGCATGCTTTTTGTGCTGCTTTACAAGGCTCCTGCTCATGTTTATCTTTGACTTTTGGTCAGGTTGGTGGCCGCTCAAAGCAGCGTTACTTCCAACGTGTAGATTACAGAGTCAAAGGGATTTCTGTAGGCACAGCAATACCTTGACTTCAGAAAGCCTTTCTTGTAACTTGTAGCTAGGAGGTTTTTATTCTCTGCTGAACTAGTTGTTGTGACTTTCTCTCTCCCCTGACTTAGCTGATGGATGCTCACACCAGCAGAGAGAGAATCATCAAAAACTGCATCGCTCAGACTTCCAGTGTAGTGGAAACTCTCAGAGAAGAGAGGGAAAAGGCCCAGGATGACGTAGCATTACTAAAGCAACTCAGGAAAGAGCAGACAAAGGTGAGTGGTGCAGCTTTTTAGAGATCGCTTAGAGAGGAAGAAGAAGGCATCTTTCCCAAACGGAAAGACCAGTGTGATGGAGAGAACCCGAAGTGGATCCTGACTCAGGCAGTCTTTTCCCAGGTTCTTGTTGGCTGGGTTTGTGAGAACTGCTTCCTCTAGCTCTCAAGACAGAGCTGCTTTTATCCTGCAAGTGGAGCATTTTCTGAGATCCTATGACACAAATTCCACAGAAAAAGATGTGTACTTCCCTGTGGTGGACTCCAGCCTTCACTGACCAACACCGCTTAGCGTACAACTTACCTGGGGCTTGCTTAGTCCTCTCAGAACACCTGAAGGTTCATTTTTGCCTTTTCAAAATCTTGTAAAACTGGTATATCTGCAAACAGCAAGTATGGGTGCCAAGGTGCAAACACCAGAAGATAATGAAATATGTTTTTTGTGTATGTCTCTTGCACAGCACAATTACGCAGCCTTAAAGCTGTCCCTTTTCACCATCACCCTGAGCAGCATTGTTCTTACTTGGTGTGTTAATTGGAGTTCCTGTCCTCTATGAGGAGCTGCCAGGCAACCTTGAATTCCACTTAACCAACTTTTTTGTTATTTGGCATTTCTTGGATTAATTTTTTTAGTACCTTGTGATGGTGTGGGAGAGACTTCTGGGTTTGTGTAAGGAATTTTAATGTACAAACGCCCTGTCAACCTTCTGGCTTCTGGATGGAAATTGTACTTCACCGGAGGTGAACGGGGGTGATCTAGATGGAGTAACCAAAGTGGAGAAGGGAACCCCACTGAAGTTGTTGCCCCCGTTGCAGGGCTTCCTTTGTAGGGGAAAGGATAGTACATGTGTAGCTCTAGGAGTGCAGATGAGCAGGGATGTGAACTGTTCCATTGATTTATCTTCCAGACTTGCTCCATATGGCTCGTGTTCACTTTACATTTTTTTCCCTGCCATGTGCTTGCAGCACGTACCAAACGACTGCTCGCATATTGCTTTTTTTGCATACACTGGCCAGGTGTGCCTGTTGTGTTCAGCAATTTAGTGAGCCTTCCTCTGCTAAAGACCATCTAACCAGGGTTCCTAAACCAGTGCCTTTGAGTTTCCAATATAACAGTGAGTTCATAACAGCCAGACATCCCTCTATCACATATATATATATATATATATATATATGGTCCTATATCCTGGGTATGGCTTTCCCTGCTGCAACAGTATGAGACATGAAGAGATGGGTCTTGAAATTTTACTTCTGTGGTGTTGAATATCAATATCCACTTAACCCCTGTACTTCCAAGACGAGCTGCTTGTAGCCCCGTTTCAAAGAGCTGTTGGATGCTGATGCAGTTGTAGTGAAAGAGCTTCCTGAGGGGATCATTTGAACTCGAGCATCTGTTTTTTCCCAGGCACTGAGTGAGTGAATTGTTTGTTCATGTGCTTTTCAGAGAAGTGCTCTGTCGTGAGCTCAGATTTAAAAAACCAGGTGGCAGGCGAGTGGTTTTATTCTTAAAGCCTCATTTATGGAACTACTAACAAACTTCCATATTAGTTTGGAAAACTAGAATGGTAGCTTAGCAAAATTTCTAGAAATTTTGTTTGCAGAGCCAGTTCTTTAAAGTGTTCAGTTACTGAGCCCGAATCCTATCACCGAAACCACTAAGAGGATCACAATGATAATGTTTAATAATTGGAGGTGATTTCAAATGTTAAAAGCAATCCATGATTTGAAAATATCCCAGAAATCTTTTGATGAGATGACCTCAGATTTGTACTTGGACTTTATGAGGTGTCATCCCCTTGCTTTTTTTTTTTTGTTCTCTGTGAGAGTTGTGGGTTTTTTACAACTCAAATAAGCTGTCTTGACAGGACAAGGGGCAATGGGCAAAAACTAGAACACCGAAAGTTCCATGCAAACTTAAGGTAAAACTTGATTACAGTGAGGGTGACAGAGCACTGGAACAGGCTGCCCAGAGAGGCTGTGGAGTCTCCTTCTCTGGAGATGTTCAAAACCCACCTGGATGCTTTCCCGTGCAACCTGGGGTAGGGAACCTGCTTTAGCAGGGGGCTTGGACTGGATGATCTCCTGAGGTCCTTTCCAACCCTGACCATTCTGTGATTCTGTGAACACATCCTACATTTAAGATTATGCATTTCAAAGGTATATGCACTTGGTTGCAATACAGATCTGTTTTCTCTTGTTATTTGTGTTTCTCTCATCCAGCTAATGGTACAAATTGGAGGAGTTTATCCAAAATTGTTACTTCTGGATCATTGAATAAGAAAACTTGGAGCAGTGTCAGTCTAGCAGCCAATTCTTTTAATCCACTTACATTAAAACGTCATTTGATTATTGTTTTAATTTGTCATCGTCTTGGTTTACTTGAATGAAGTATCATAAAATATCTAACTAAATACATTCCAGAAGTCCAAAACATGCAGCATAATGATTATTAGCTTTATTGAGTGAATTAGTAAGGCTTGTTAAAATGTCAGAGGATGTTTTAAAAACAACAGTGACAACAACAAAGCCCCTGTATAGCTGTGTTGATTGACACTATATTGCTGTTCAAGTCCACAACTAGAGTTGGCTAAAGGAAAAGGCTTTAGGAAAAAGCTAAAATAATAGTTTTGCTTAGGTGTGATGTCAAAGGCAAGTGACAGTCTAGATGATTGTAAACCTCTTCACATCTTCCAGCAGGAAAAACCTTTCTTTGAACTGCTAAAGATCTTCTGAGTGGTTATTGTATAGAGACTAATCCTGGTCATCTAGTCACCCTCTGGATGCTATTTCAAATACTTTGGGGTCCTATTGAGTAGGTAAAAGCCCTTCCAACAGCTGTAGTAGCTGTGTGTGTCAGGACATGTTACTTGGAAGGTTTTCAATGGGTTTGCTGTCTTGGCTTGCATCTATTCACCAGCTCTCCAATTGGAACCATGTATTTAAAATGGATAAACTCTGATCCTTTGCTGTGTTAAAGACCCCAACAAAAATACATTCTAAATGTAGGCAAAAATGGCAGATGGTTCTTATCTCTCCTACGGTTGCTTCAGGGCCTGGTAGCAGGGTCAAATTACTGCGGGTCACCTGAACACAACTGTCACACCTGCCCCTTGGAGTTACTACTAGGTGTGAGATTAAGAAATTCTTACATTTCTCATGAGTTGAGTGAGTGCTCAAGAACTGCATATTGTGGTAGTTCTTGCTGGAGCTCTTGCATCTGTGTAAACCTGGCTTGTCCTACTGTGATCATACATTAACTGACTCAGAGAGCATGAACGTATATGATCTGTTCTTGTAGACCCTTTTTTGGTCAGTGCACAGAGCAGATGGCAAAGGAAGCAGAGAAGATCTCTCAATTCTAAATCCAGAATCTGAGACCTGTGTGCAGTCCTAGCTTTGTTGCCAGCTCCCTCTCTGACTCTGATGATGCACCTATGGAGAATGACAACCCAACGCTGCAGAGTTAACCCCAGCACTGGCATTCCCCAGGCCGAGTGCTTGAATTAGGCATAGTTATTTTTGTCTGTGAAGCTGTTAATCAGTTAACTGCTAGCAAATCTTGGTGGGCAATATTTAAGAATGGAGCATTAGTAATCAGGAGCTACTTCTGCCAGGCTTGTGTTGTGAGTCTGCCCTCACTGTGCCTCTGCAGACTTCAGTCTGCCCTGAGTATTGGCCGAATGGAAGGGCCAGGCTTTCAGGATGGTTACGCATCATGCCCTTCAGTTTGCGCCATCGGAGAGATGTGCAACTGGTACTGGGGTTGTGATCTAGAAAGTTGCAATGGTAGTAAATACTGAAGGCTGCAGAGAGGCCTGTTTAACAATAACCTCTTTATTTGTTACTTTCTGCAGTTGAAATTGATGCAGTCGGAGCTGAATGTTGAAGAAGTGGTAAACGACAGAAGCTGGAAGGTACTCAGTCATTTAAAATAGTGATGATGTTCTGTGCCCACAGACAGTCCTGCACTGGAGGTGTGGGAGTGGTGCCTTATGAGGCAGCTTAATTAGAAATAGGTGAGGGCAGGACTGGGGGAAATGTTTCAGGTCAGTCACTTTCCCAGTTCTGGATGCGGAGATCAAAGCTTTTCAGTGGCACTGCAAAGGAAAGAAAAGTGCCTGATTTAGTGGGGAGGGGGGGCTGTGGAGTATTCCTTGTGTAAATCCCTTTCTCTGCCTTGCCCAGTGGCTAAGGACTTTGTAGACTTCTCCGTGGTGGCCTGTCTGAAAAGCTTTGCTGGGCTTCTAAGAATGTCAGAGGGATGAGTCTTTAAATTTGGCTGCATTTTGTACTGATCACTCTTCTGAGCAAGCAGAGGCCAGAGGAGGGTGGGGCTGTGAACCTTTTCCTGATGGAGCTTCTGCAGGCCTGGACTGATGCTCCCTGGTGCAAAGGGCAGGCTTGATGTTTCTCTCCTCTGTCAGCAGATCCCCCTCTGGATTGATGGCCCCAGGCACTTATCTTGTTGTAACATGATTTTAACACTGAGCTTAAGTTCTGAGGTGCCTGTATTCTGTCACTGCGGCATTTCACATCTAGCATCCTTTTCTGGTTTGTTGTAGCTTTTCACAGCTTTCAGGACTGTCTAGAGAACATCTTTCCCTCTCTACATGCAAAAAGGATTTTTGCAAATAGCTAGTACTAGCTGCAGCTCCCTTTTAAATCTCTGCTTCAGGATTTTTAGTCTTCTAGATTGCATCAGCATAAATGCAATACAGCTTGTGTATTCTTGGAGGTCTGGTCACCACAGTACAGCTCAGTGCAGGCTAATTAGATGAGCATCTACATATTTTTCCAGGTATGCTCTGCTGTCAGTACAGCCTCTGTTCTGTTTAAGAAAGCTAATCATGCCCTTAAGCTTAATTAATTTAAAGCCACCTCAGATGTGACTAAGCAACACTACAACCTTAACAACATGCTGCAGACCACCAGTGGCAGACATTTTATGGCAACTCTGCTATCAGTTTTATTTAAAAGGGGTGGAGGGAAGACCTGCCCCACACTGTCTCCATTCTGAAGCCCAGAGTTGGCACCAAAGTTAGCACTGATTCCAGTGATTTCCTGTAGCTGCATCACTTTTGCGAGAGACAGACATGTCCAGTTCTTCCTGAAGATGGAGAACATTTTGTTTAGAAATAGTGAGGTATGCATGGTGGTGCAGGGGTATCTTAGCCTGCTAGTGTTTAAAGTAGGGCTTGAAAAGAAAAGTATTTCTGGGGTTTATCTCCAGCTCTGCTGTTGCCTCCATCTGAATATAGACATAAATGTCTCATTTAGCTGCCTGTCAAAATATTTCACTGAAGGAATTAGACCTACTGACAGTTGTGGACCAGATGCAATTTGTTACATGGAAGTGCTTATTGGTTTGCAGGTGAGGACCTCCACTCTTTTATAGTGTTGCAGACTTTTAGTTGGAAAGTACACTTAGGTATTTCCATTAACCCTAACCAACTGAAAACTGATTGGAAAAATCTGATTAGGAAACAGTTCTTTTCAAACACTTACTCTGAGCAGCTGTAGCAATAGCGGCGCACAGAAAGATGCTGCTTCATAGAAATGCATGCAGCGGAATTTTGTTTGGCTGGTACCAAACAAGCAATTGACTTACAAAACAAAACACTTGTATTAGTCTCTGTACAGCATCTCTGGAGTTTATTGTTGGAGTGTTTTGCGTTAATATGTAAAAGAGCAAAATCAAACTTCTGCATAGTAACATGGATGTTAAAGCTTCTCAGGCACTGTTTTTCCTCTCTGAAAAATGAGAATAACACTTCACAGGTAGATCAGTGCAGTTAAGTGGCCTGAGTAACACCCTGAGATCTGGGGATCAATGATCCTGAAAGTGGGAGGCAGTGTTAGTAAGACTGAGCTT
The DNA here is from genome assembly GCF_000700745.2 of Antrostomus carolinensis. Lineage (NCBI taxonomy): Eukaryota > Metazoa > Chordata > Aves > Caprimulgiformes > Caprimulgidae > Antrostomus > Antrostomus carolinensis. The sequence continues at coordinate 3,054 of NW_010306956.1, read as the reverse complement.
CCTTGCATAGGCTGCAGAGTTACTGTTGAAGATGCTTTAAAAGTTTGCATGATAGCACGTGGGTGTGTTGTTTGATGCAAGAGACCCTTACAGTGTTCTAGAATGTATTTCCAGACCCTTTAAGACATACATGCCCTTAAAATGTTTTTGACAGACAATGGACAAAAGTGGTGCAATTTGCTTAGTATTTAAATGCTTCTGAATGGGAAGCCTTTGTGGCTCTTCATTTCTAAACCTCTATCACTTTTCTGATCTCAGACCTTTACATACTCTTAACTCTTCCAGAGGTGTCCATTGCATGTGGTAACGTAATGGGACAGACTGTCTGTGAGTGTGTGAAAGAAACTGTATCACAACTTTTGTTTTCTGCAATATGAAGCATTTTGTAATACGTGGCTGTTTCTTAAAGTAAATTAAATTTGAAAATAAGTTGAAAATAACTCAAAAATTGTTAAGAATCAATGCTAAAACTAATGCATGCCCCAAACTTCACTTTTGATGAAGTTGCTGCAGGTTCTGAACTCTGAATAAGGAGATCAGCTGTAGAAGTAGAAGATTCTAGGAAGATACAGTTTCAAATAATGTATTTATATAAAGTGATGCATAACTTCCCCAAAATTACAAGACCACTCGCTTTGCATGTGAAGCTGATGTGAGAGTTCACAAAATGATATCCCGAGGATCACAGGCATTTGGATTTGAAAAGTCCCTGGGCAGCTTGGAAAACGTGCTCTTGCAGGAGTGCTTGGTGGGGGAGCTCATCACCACCAGTGCCTCGACTTGGTGCTAGGTGGTGCTCGTGTCACTTTTCAGGACATGTGCTGGACAAACTTTTTGGAGCCAAAACGATAAATAACTAAATCACTTGTAAAGAGCACTTTGGTGTGAGCCTACGTGTTGTGCTTTTGTTTCAGACTGCCTTACTTTAAATAGTCACATTTTTTGGCCCTCCTTAGGGCAAGCAGTCTGCTTGACAAGACCTGCAGTTCAAGCTAAATGAACATGATCTTCAGTCCCTAGGTCTGCGTGCTAAATTTTACCCAGAGAAGGTGCCAGAGGTGAGTGAGGCGAGAGCAGTGTGCCCTTTGCAGTAGGAGGGCTGGCAGCATCAGTGCCTGTGGTCAGATAACTAAAAGTGTGAACGTGGCTTCCAAGAGCCCTTGCACTTCTTTTTACCTGTCCCAACAATGTAAAATGTGTTTGAACAGGAAAGAGAAGAATTCAGTGTCCAAATTTGAATGCCAGATTGAATTTAATGGAGCAAAAGGAGCTGGTCAGGAGCCTTCCACTGATAATTTCCCTTCTTTTTTAAAAAAAAAAAAAAAAAAGAAAAGGCATCATCATCCTTGAGGTTAACTGACTACCAGGATTATGAGCCTGCCTTATCTCAGGGACAACACTTTTAGTGCTGTGCAGTTCCCCAGCATCAGGCTGCAAACTTTGGATTCACTAAAGCCAGGAGAGAAGGTGAATGGAGACAGATGCCTTGGTAAGTACCATTGATTGGTACAGCAGGGCTGGGCAGCTTGAGATGGGTGCTACGTGAAGAGATATGTGCCTGAATGAGCACTGAAGTTCTGATCATCTCCTCAATGAGGGCTGATTCGCTTTTGCTCTTCTGTTTTGGTGTCTCAGGTATTTAATGAGCGTTGCCGAATTCACTACAAGCCTCCGAAGAGTCAATGATGTGGGGTAATTTTCCATCAAGGTGGTCCATAACTGTGAGAGCCAAACTGGAAAGAGACCTTGGGTGAGCTGTATTGGGACCCTCCAGAACCAGTAGAACCCAGTCTTGTTTTGTTTTGGACCTACTTAGCTGAAATCTCAAGGTTGAAATGATTCTCCCATAATTAAAAGAAAACAACTCATCTTTTGTACAAAATATGTGAACAAATGAGTTTTATAGTATTAAAATAATTTTCAAATGGAATGTGAAACTGGCATCTTTCTTGAACTTCTACAACTTCAGCTGTCCTAGAGGGGAAGAGACAGTAAAAACCAGCTCTGAGCAGGGCAGGCAGGGCTCTCCCTGCATTGATGCTTGCCAAAATATCAGAGAACATGGTGTGTTTGTGTGAATAATCTACTAAAATCTGAAAGGAAATAAAAATTGCAGAATGATCAGCAAGAGTGGGTTCAGCATCCCTGAAAGTAAGAAGCTCCCAGCCTTGTTCTGAACGGCTCAACACTAGAACTAGCATTGGTTCGGAGTTGCGCGTGGATAAAGGTTGGCCATGCCGTTGTTCCCATGATGCTGACAGGCAGCATCTGTTGCATACTGTCCTACCAGGTTCTGGATTTTGTCTTTAAATAGGGAACGTGGTGTTGATTTAAACCACTTTGGGTTGAAGATGAAGATATTTCTCATTCAGGAATGAGACAGTTAACTATCCACTGATCCTATTTTGACCCTCCTGAACTTTTAAAATTAATTCTATAGGCAAATCGAATTTGAACTGAGAAATTAGCAGTGCATACCTTTTCCTGTTGATTCTGGCCATAGTGTTGTATTTAGAAAGCTGTAAATGCAACACCTCTGCAGTAACACAGCATTTAAAAGTGGGTAAGTAGAAGGAAAGCAGAATTGCTGTAATTATACCTGTATTTTTTCACTAGCTCTAATTGGCTGACAGTCAAATGATAAGGTCTGCTTGATTACCAGCTGTTTTTATTACTTAGTGGTAAGTCTTTAAGAAACATGGAACTTGAACACATCCTTAAAAGTGCAGGCCCCATCTTGCAAACACTTCGGAATTCGGTAGCAGCGCTGAAATGACTGTACTCTGGCATCCCTAAAAGCTCTGCATGTATGGGGAGTGGGAAGTAAATGGAGGAACGTACCTGTGTTACTGAAAGCTGGCAACAATCTGTGCAGCACCATCTGTTTTTTAGTTGTTTGTCCAGTTGAGACTCAAACTAGTTGGTGGCCTTTATTTTTAGGCAGTATTTAGTCTCACTTTTTTTGAGAATGAGGCAGAAATATATTTGAAGTCTTTGAGGATATAAATCCAAATGTTCAAACTTCATTTTTTTTCCCCCTTTCCCTGCCCCCCC
>NW_010306955.1:0-3589 GCF_000700745.2 Antrostomus carolinensis | reverse complement strand
GCGCTGCCCTCCCCGCCATCTTGCTGGGCTACAGTGCCCCACACAGCTCCCTCCGAGACCGCTCCTGGGGGAGCACACTCCAGGCCTTTGCTTTTCTTGAGCGTACCCCTCGCAGTCACAAAGGGGCTGGCTTGGAACAGCCTTTCCCGGTTTCTAAAATGGTGCCCCGGGTTAATTTGCCAATGGCGTGAATATCCTGGTAGCGCGGGGCTATGGGAGGCATTTTCTGCCATCAAATATTTACAAACATTGCTGGCTGCCCTTTGACAGCGTCACTGGCCTGTGTGCTCCTCGCACGGCCACCGCCAGAGCATTGCATTCGGTGATTGAAAGGTCTGGAAGCAGGGTATAAACCTTACATTGCTGTGTGTGTGCAAAACATAACACAGATGGGATGAGACTAAGAAGAAAACGTTATAACGAGGACAGTGAAATAATGGCAAGGATTTAGCAGAGAGATTAATTGACTTCTATTGAGGCTCCAGCAGTTACACCTGGAGCAACAGAACTAGTCCAAATCCACAGATTGTAATGGGGTAAGGAGACCTAGAAAGCAGAAATACCGAAACGGAAACAGGGCAGGCAGGGGATGGCAGGTTTGTTCCTGTCCTTGCGTAACGGAGGAGTTTGCCATCAGTGAAAAGCCACACGCTGTGGGATGACACACGCAGAGCTGAGAGAAAAATGAGGAAGGTAAAAAGCCCTGCCATCGCCCTTAAATTAAACACTCCCTTCAGAGAGACAGTGACAGAACCGCAGTTCAGAGAAGGCAGCGCGAGTAATAAGTGAGGGTGTGAGATTAGACAGCAAACAAATCCTCCGGAGCCTCGTGATATAACACGGAAGCCAGATGTGTGCAGGTGGCTGTGCAACCAGTCAGCCCTCACTCAGAGTTACAACTAAGCACTCTCTGTGCCTCCAGGAAAGTCTCAGCGCTGCCTTCGGGCACTTTCCGGGGAGCTTTCCGCAAGATCGGGGGAGAACTGAGAGCAGAACCTGGCTGTGAGCAATGGGAGCCCTGTGGGAGTGAGAGCCATCAAGGAGATGGGTGAAATTAAAGATGGATATTTTAATTTAGGGTGAGCAGCAGGAAGATATTAATGGCTGATGATGTGGCAGGACCCATGATAATAATTTGTGCCCTGCTGTGTGCCACCTCATGCACTTGGCTCTGCTGTATGCATTCCTCTGCCCTCTCTCCCTCTCTTTATGGCTCCGGGGCTTTCCTGGCTGGGAGATCTATCAGTATTAGTCAAGGCAATTTTTGGAAATAGTTTCTCTTATGCCACTCTGATTCACATGATATCAGTTATCAGCACTTGACATGGTTTTTCACAGATCAATTGTGCAGCAGAAGCCGGGCCAGGAGAAGACAGCCTATGACATGAACCTCTTTCCTCTCTAGTGTCCATGCTTTAAACTGGAGGCAGAGGTGACACGGCCTCTTTGTAATTTCATCCTGTCTTTTGAATCACATCAGGATCTTTATCAGCAAGTTGGGTTGGTTTTTTTTTTTTCAAACAACAGAAGGCATATTTCTCAATGGCATTTCCTTTTTAAAACAGCATTCTGTGCTTTGATCAATGTGCAAAGGACAGATGAAGAGTTGGGTGCAGTTTGATTCAATCTAACAAGCCTGGGATATGAGAAAAAGGAAAGCATTTGCATAATACATAGCTCTGGACAGTGAGTTAGGGGCCAGTGCAATCTGCAAACATTCTAGATACACAGAGATGGTATTTATGGAGGTAACCTCGAAACCAGATTAGAGAGACATGTCCAATCAGATTTCATATACTGAAGCCTCCCAACTTAAACTGAACAAAAGATTAAGTTGCTTTGCACATTATATTAGTGACCGGCATCTAGGAAGAAGAGTGTGTAAAATTCTTAGGAAAGATGGCATCTAAAACTAGCTGGGACTTGAATTTGATGCACTTCCAGTTTACAGCCCTGCCCTGCTTTTGAAAGAGCCATTGATCTGATCTTTGCATGTTCTCCTTGCGTTCTCTGTAGATAAGCCTTGAATATCCTTAGCTTGTGCCCTTTGAGGGTCCATCAAGAGGCATTTACTTATCCTTCCCTCTACAAGTTTGCCTGCTCCTGCCACATGTCAAGCACCTGGTTTAGAAGGGGAACTGGAGATTAAATGCCACGATGGGCATCTTGCAGAGATGCTCAGCTCTGAGGTAGACAGACAGCACAGTCTGAAACAGCTTCAGCACAGCAGAGGTTTTGATCTGTCTCCAAGCAGGACAGCAGAGAGGCTGGCAGCGCTGAGAGTAGGCATGAGAGGAACCAAATAACCCAGAGGTCACGATGTGCTGAGGGGGCTTTGCCATTCAGATACGGGTGTGTCAGTGTGGGGGTAAGACAGAAGAGCTGTGAATAGCTCCTGGGGCCCGGCGGTGTGCGCAGGAGCCGTGCCCACGCTCAGCACTTGGAAACTGGCATGGGGCCTTGGGAATCCACTGGAATTCATCCCCGCAGGAAGTTCTCGTCCACATATAGCACATCCTCCCCTGGCACCGGTTGTGTGCAGTGCCAATGCTCCCATGCCACAAGCCACAGTCCGGGGGGCATGGTTGGAGGGGAATTGGGAGCAGTGGGCAGAGAAGGGCCACACCTTCCCAGGAGATCCTCTCTCACATCCTGCGTGATGAAGGCTGGGACATGGGAGCCATCTGACAAACATTTCCACTCCTGTTTCACTGCATTGAAGTGGGAATTTAAAAACTTCATTGAAACTTATGGTCCTATGAGCAGGGCTGGAACCTTAGGGCATCGCTTAAGCCATCCCCTGCCCCAAAGCAGGATCACCTCTACTAAAAACATTCTATACAGGAGTTTGACTCGTGTATTTTTTTTTAAATCCTCAGCATTGGAGAGTCCTTACTCTCCCTAAACAACCTATTCCAGGACTTAACCATTCTCAGACTTAGAAAGCATCCCTGCATATCTGTCCTGAATTGCCCTTGTTGCAATTTGAGCTGGCAACATTTTATTCTAATTCCCATGGGTAAGAAAAATGTATTCCCTTCCCGTTTGTGTATTTGGAAACAGCTACCATTTGTCCCCACAGCCCTCTCTTCCCTGGACTAAACATGCACCATTCCTGTGGTCCTTCTGCAAAGCAGGAGCCCAGGTTGTTCTCAAGACCTCACTGTAGCTTCTCCATCAGGCCTCACCTTTCTTGAAGCACGGTACCCAGTGGTGTTGGTACCCAGCACAGGTTTAGCTACCGCGTCCTGCCGACGTTTATATGTCCCGGTGGGATATTTGCCTTTTTCACAGCAGCATGGCACTGGCTCTTGGATCCACTGTACTCCCAGATCTTTATCTGTAAAAGGGCTGGCTAGCCAGCAGGTTCCCATCTTGCATTTTCACAGATGATTACTCCTACCTAAGGACAACACTTGGTGCTTACCTGCATGGACTTGAACCCTACATTTTGCCAAGCCTTTTTCCATTTTGTCAAGAGCATTTTGACTTTGAATCCTGGCTTCTGGAGTGCTCGTGGCTCCTCCCAGATGGCTCCTGTTTGCCAAAGAATCACATAATCACAAAATGGTGGGGGTTGGAAGGGACC
>NW_010306954.1:0-3875 GCF_000700745.2 Antrostomus carolinensis | reverse complement strand
TGTTTCCACTGCACTGAAGAACAGCACAAATTGGAATTTCCAAGCATATGAGCTCAAATACAGCTTCTCTGGAAGAAGTGACTGCAAAGGTGAATGGAGTCACCATTTCACTTCTTCCCCCCACCCAGCTGACACCATACTTACTGTTTCAAAATGTGTGTCTTTTCAGAAATTTTAATGACTTTTCTTACCTTGTACCTAAACTTCTATGAATACTCATAGGAACTATTTAGCGCTGCTGGGATGAGTTTTTAAAACCCTACACAAATACTGATTTTCTTGCTGCACCTCTGGTCCAGGCCTGAGGATTTTCAGGCCAAAGTATGTTCTCACAAATGTAAAATCCTCTGTTGTTTTACACCAGCTTAGCAAGCTGAAAACTTTTGGAGTGGCTGAAATAATTATTTCATTCTTGGGCCAAAACGTGATACGTAATTAAAGGTTGGATCCTTACTTTGGTTAAAACGTAAAGGAAATATTGTGTTAGAAAGCTCCATAGGAGATGTAGATATAGGTATTATACTTTGATTTTTTAACTTGAAAAAACACACATAGCAAAGGGACCACTGAGAACAGGTCATATTTTAGATTAAACGGAGATCAATATTTGAAGTAAAGAATCATTCCAGGTTTTGGGGTGGAAATAAAAATAAAATAAAATAAAATTAAAAATTAAAAGAGTCACGAAAATAAACAAAACACAATCTTCAAACACAAACTGATTTTCAATTTTAAAAGGTTTTTGTTGGTTTTTAAGTCAAACAGAGCAGGAAAGGTCGTTCCCGCCTCTCGTGAGCGCGCCGGCAGCTCCTGTCGCACAGCGCCACCTGCTGGGGTTAGTGGGGAAGCGCCGCGCACCGCCGCCTGGGCTAGTGGGGTGGCAGAGTGGCGAGTGAGTCACTGTCTAGGGCTGTTCAAGGCTAGGGAAACACGAGTGCCTTTTTTCATCTCTTTTCTTTTTTTCTTCTTATTTTTTCCTTTTTTTCTTTTTTCTTTATTTTTTAAAATATTTTTGCTTTTTTCCCGTATTTTTTCCCTTTTTTCCCCTTCTTTTTTCCCTTTTTTCCCCTTCTTTTTTCCCTTTTCCCCCTTTTTCCCCTTTTTTCATCTTTTTATTTTTCTTTTTTTTTTTTTCCCTTTCCCCCCTTTTTTTTTTTTTTTTTTTTTTTTTTTTTTTTTTTTTTTTTAGGGAAACTGGAGAGGTTTCTACTTCTTATCAAGACCATAACGATTTCAACCTTTGCAAAAATATCTCCACCTTTGCTGCTAAAACTTTGTCACTCAAATTTCCACATAAGCTTTTCCAAAGCATCTCTTCTATTAATTTGTGACTCAATAAAAAGGTTTTTTCCTCTCTCAACCTGAGAACAGACAGGAGGCCCATGTCATTTCCCCTCCCCTTCTACATGTATATATACGTGTATATATATATTATACACACACACACATATACACTCATCAAAAACGCTGCTATGCAATGGTATCACCATCTCTCTCTACCAAAAGTACTGTTACTTATGCTCTGTTTATGCTCTTACATGCAAGAACATATGTGCACACACATGTGCCTATGTCTGGATATCTGCATCCCAGATTTAACTACAACCTTTCAGAAACATGATGAATGATGAAAAAACAACAACAAAACTCTTTGGAGAAGACATTATTTTCTTTTTTTTTTTTTTTTTTTTTACTTACTGTTAAAATAGTTGGGGTCACAAATGCCCAACAGACTCGCCAGAATTTACTTGGCTGGAATCCAATCATCATTTCAATATCTTCACAAAATCTTTGCAATCCTGTAAAAGGCAAACGTAAAGGCAATGAGGTGTGAATGAAACCAGCTGCAATTTGCAACACAGCTCTTTGTGACCTCCCTTGTGTCTAATTACAAAAATAAACTCTCACTTGGTGGTTGAAAACTTCAGTGGAGGATCTAACTACACAGTCAAAAAAATGGTGGGAACCATTCTGCTAAAATATTTAATTCCTAAGGATTAAAGCAAAATTGAGATTTTTACATAGAGATTTAGTGTTCATTGTGTTTTGGGTTAAAGCATGAATAGTATGTACTGGTTAGCTGCAATTATGTGTATACTTGTCAGATTTCACTGTGAAGGTCAACCTTATTAATATCTGTATATTTATTTCAGCACAGACAGTATCTGAGCTACTCTATGCCTGCTACGTGACCGGGGTACAACTGTATCGCTTCCCCTGGGAACTGATAATGACCTGTTACTTTCCAACTGATTTGTAAGCAATACTTAGAATTATTAGAGAGCACCTGTAAATATTTTAAATTCTATTCAATGTTGTTTGAACAAACAGATCGACTGACATGTTACTTCTTCAGATTATTGTATTGATTGCATCTATAATGTTACTTGAGTTAATAAAACACACACGATTGGAAAATGGTATTTCAGTCATCTCTGCAACTATCTATCAGCCCAGTCATGCCATGAGACTGGAAAAGGTGTGCTGGCCCAGCAGCTCCCATTGCCCAGCTGATAAAAGCCAGTCTGCTTTCCAGCCTTGTTCTCCAGAGCTGTTCAGGTAAATGGCCCCTACTCAGCAGAGCTATTAATAATTTATCCAAAAGTAACAAAAATTAAAATGAAATTTGTTCCAGCTTTTCCAATGATGACAAGAAGGAGGTCTGGCACCCAAGGCTGAGCTCCTCCACTGAAAGGTCTTTCCACCAAGTTTAAAGTTCACCCAAGTGTCTCGACTTCAGCCACACTTGCTGCTGCAAAGGAGGTGTACCTAACTGGATGGGCACCAGCGCCTTCTGCCTCCAAAATCTGGGCAAGATTCATGCAAATCTGCACAGATTTGTATGAAATTCCAATTAAAAAAATGTAGTTCCTTCTTGGAATTGTTGGTAGATATTCACAGCTTCAAGTACTTTCAAATACTAGCAGTTCAGGAGTCAAATGCATGTAAACAGATAGAGGGATTACACAGTACTCATCTCCTTCCCAGGGAAAGACTGAAAATAGGTTCGTCAAGTTCCCCAGAAAAATGCAAAGGATGCTTTAGTTAACAGAAAGCTGATTAAATCTTAATACTCCGGGTTTCCCTCTCAGATCAGTCAGGCCTGCTGAATAACTTTGGGAAATAAACAATACATGATATTCCATATCTCAATTTCCACTTTCTAAAGCAGGAGGATGTATTCATAGGTGCTGTAGATATAAAATCCATTAAAAAAGAGAATGCAAACCTAGACAGACAACTACTTCAATATTCTGCTGTAGGTAAAATGTTAAAAATTATGAACACTTTCTACAAATACACTGCAGCATTTACCACTCACTCTGATGGCAAATCTTCCCAACAACAGATTGTCAAAAGCCAGATATAGAAGGAGCACGGACAAAGCTAAGGTTGGGTTTTTTTCAGCTTTTTTTTTTTTTTTTCAGGGTTGGTTGGGTTTTTTTCATCATTTTCAGTTTCCAGCAATGTTTTGCTCAAGCACAAGGATCTTTGTATTTAGCTTCACATTACAAAGTGCAACAGTGGGAATTATGCTGATGATTAAATTAATACCCGCAGCTATTCTTTACCAGGCATGCATCATAATCTAAACAACTGGAGAATAAAAATTTCTATCAGCATGTGAAATAAAAAATAGCATTTGACTGGATTATGTAGCACTGACTCTACTGAAAAATAAATTATTGCAAGGAAATAACTGTGTGCCACTTTTTAACTTAAAAATCTCAACAAGCTGGCATGGTTTAACCTGGCAGGAAGTCAAACATGCTGCCACTCACCCACCCTCCTCCACCCCAGGGAGTGGGAGAGAGAGAACTGGAGGAGTTAAGAACAATTTAATAACTGAAATAATAATAATAATAATAATAATA
>NW_010306953.1:2235-4727 GCF_000700745.2 Antrostomus carolinensis | reverse complement strand
GGCTTTTCCAGTCCAGGCAATTCTGGGATTCCTGAGAGCTGTGACTTTGCAACCTGCCCTGTGCAGCCAAAATACCCACCACGAGCTGCCACTGCTGTGCTGGAGGAAGCCTGAGCCAGGCTGAGGGTTTGATAATATTAATTGGCCACCATTAATTGGTGAACTACTTGGAGACACCATGGTCAAAAAGGAGGAAAGCTCTTTGATGTCGAGCTAATCCCAGATGAGAAGCGAGTCTCTTGGTGTGCTGCTGCCGAGCTGTGGAGGAAAAGCCACGGTTCGGGGAAAGCCGCAGTTTATTCTTTTGAGTCTGAAGTGTGCTTTTGGGAATGGAGAAGTGCTGAAGAGCCACTTATCTGCTGCAGAGCATTGGCATTGTGGCTGCTTAGTTCCTCTTGGTGTGGTGGCCTTCATTTCAGGTACCGGCAACCAGGAAATAAATTACAAAATTTTGGCTTTCCGGGCTGAAAATCCCCATCTGTGAACAGCAGCTCTCAGAGTTTCCCAGACGATGCCTGGGAAGCAGCTCCTGTCTTGCAGGATGGGGCAGAGGGTGTGTGGGTGCTGGGTTTGGGGCTGGTGCAGGCTGTGGAATGACGGGGGGTAAATGCAGGGCACTGGGCTCGCCCAGCATCATTAACATGTTATCTGGCATAGCGCGGTCAAATATGCAAATCTCAAATAGGGATTGGTCCTGGCTTGGAAAATAAAGCCAGTTTTGTATCTGGCAGCTGTTTCTCAGCTTTTCATTGCCTGAGAAATTTCCACTGTGCTCCCTTTGCTTTGCAAATGTGCAGGAGGGGAAGGATGGGAGAGTGCTGGCAGCATCCCTCAGGCTGCAGGAAATAAGCGTGATGCCAGGAACGTTGAGTAAACCTAATTTTTCGTGCTTCAGTGGCACATTGGATTGAAGAACAGGTCCTTGCCATGGGGCTGGCTTCCGCTGGCACTACCTGGTTTGTTCTTCTTCTCTTCTTTCACTATCCAACTCCCTGAAAGGAGGGTGGAGAGAGGTGGGGGTTGGATGTTCAACCAAGGCCCAAGGGACAGGCCAAGAGGAAATGGGCTCCAGTTGTGGCCAGGGCAGTTGAGATGGGATGTGAGGAAGAATTTCTTTGCTGAAGGGGGTCTGAGGCATTGGAAGGGGTTGCCCAGGGCAGTGGTGGAGTCCCCATCCCTGGAGGGGTTGAAGAGTCGTGTAGACACAGTGCTGAGGGACATGGGTTAGTCGGGGACTTGTCAGTGTTGGGTTCATGGTTGGACTCGATGAGCTTAAAGGGCTTTTCCAATTGAGGCAATTCTGGGATTCTGTGATTCTCTCGCTGTGGTGCTTTTTGAAGGAGGATCCTGGAGGAGGGGACTTGGTGAGAGAAAATACCAGGGCAGGAGCAGCCCCAAGCCCCCAAGGCGAGGAGAAGCTAGGACATTGCATGGGGTGCTTGTGCCTGATCCCTTTTATAGCAAACACATCTATTTAGTGAATAATCCTCTTGCTAAGCTCAAAAGTTTAGTGTTGCCAGGCATTTTGCTTGGCTTTTTCCTTTCCAAACCCTGTGTGCTTCAGCCCCCCGTGACTGAGGAAATGTGCCTGGGGAAGGCAGCTGGGGTGGAGGTTGGATGGGAGCGTGACGGACGTGACTCAGTGGAGAGATGGAGGCCCTGCTTCAGTCGTTTGGCCCATGGAAAAGGCAGGTACCACCCCAACCAGTCTCCACACCACGTACCAGTGACTGTGCATCAGCTGCGAGGGCTGGGGAGGAAGTGGGGGGATAAGGGATGAGCAGAAAAAACTAAATTTAAACAAAGTGTGGAAGGCTGCTCATCCGGCTTTGGTCTGCTGTTAAGTGCTATGAGTGAGCTCAAACTTCCTCCTGTAATTTATCCTCTTAAACTACTTCGCTTAAGCTAATAAAGGAAGGAGAACTCTTCTTGCGGAAGCGAGTGATTTTGCAGTGGTCAGTACACTCTGATGTGAAAAGGGAGATTTTGGGAGGGTTCCATGGGAGGGATGCTCCAATTGATGTGACAGAGTCTAAAATATAACCAAACCCCCCAAAAAGCTGAGCCATTTCAAAGCCTCCAGCTTTGAAACATGGCAGGTCGTGAATGGTGACTGCTGAATTTCTTCCCGGGGATGATCTGTAGTCAACCCTGCTCTGCTGGGATAGTGGGGCTGTGCCTCAAGCCTCATCTGGGGTCTGATTTACCTTTAAACCTCCAGAGTTCAGGTTTCTTTGGTGAGGTGTGTGCATCTGTCTTTTCCTGCACTGGAACCTGGTCCCTGCCGAAGTTCATGGTGTGATGCTCATGATGTGCTATGTTGGGAAAGTACAGTGTGACTTTGCTCTCTGCATTTGAGTTTGCTCACCCTGTTAGGGTCTCAGCACAAGATGATAAATTCCCTTAAATAAAAGGGTTTTAGAATCACAGACTGGTTTTGGTTGGAAGGGACCTTAAAGCTCATCCAGTTCCAACCCGCCTGCCAGCAGAAG
>NW_010306953.1:0-2204 GCF_000700745.2 Antrostomus carolinensis | reverse complement strand
CAGCCTGGCCGAGAACACTTCCAGGGAGGAGCAGCCACAGCTTCTCTGGCCAACCTGGGACACCCTCACACCAAAGAATTTCTTCCTCACATCTCCTCTCAGTCTCCCCTCTGCCACTTTCAGGCCATCACCCCTTGTTCTGTCACTCCCTGCCCTTGGCCAAAGTCCCTCCCCACCCTTCCTGGAGCCCCTTCAGGTACTGGGAGGCCACTAGAAGTTCTCCCCGTAGCCTTCTCTTCTCCAGGCTGAACAGCCCCAACTCTCTCAGCCTGTCCTCACAGCAGAGCTGCTCCAGCCCTCGCATCATCCTGGTGGTCTCCTCTGGACTCGTTCTAACTGGTCCATGTCTTTCTTGTGTTGGGGGCTCCAGAACTGGATGCAAACTTTGTTCTTTTGCATCCCATGGCAGCAGAGGTTGAAGTCTGAAGATACCTGAAGGGCAGGAAGGACCTTAAACCAGCATTTCCCCAAATCCCCTGCATTGCATGACGCTCCCTCCCGCAGCCTGGGCTGCCTGCAGCTGCTTGCAAAAGAGCTGGGCAAAAATAAAAATACACCAAAGAACATATTTGTTTCCTTTTTCCCTGCCTGTAGCGATTTCCACGAGTTGAGCAAGTATGAGGTTTTGTTTTCATTTGTTTTTGCAATCTGCTATTCTTCTTTCACTATATGAGGTTTCTTCTTTCACTTTAATAATTTTCTTGGTACTTGTCTGTTTCTCCCCCAGACTGTTCTTGCAGAGTATTTTGAGTAACCTGACAGCAAAGCTTTGGGTCTCATCATTTGGTCCTTGTAGGCACCTGTAGACCTATGTGGGCAAAATAGAAACGTTGATAATGCTAAAACACACTTCAAGTCTGATCTGTTGACTAACAGCTTGCAACTTGGAGAATGGATTGTCAGTCATTTTGCTTTTAATGAGACAAAAGTAATATCTCTGTTCTCTGCAGTGTGTTCCAGAGTCCATTAAAAAGAAGAGTTTGGTAAAACATTAAAAAAAATAAAGAAATAATGATGAAGACTGAGATCTGCTAACTCCTACCAAGGCTGATCTGGTCAAATGATTTTTGAAAATCAGACTTAGTTATCTAAATCTTTTAGGCACTCTCAGATATTTATTTTGTCATGTCAAGAAAAAGTGATGCTGCTAAAGCAATTCACAGTTCCAGCAAGTCATCTGCGGTAAAAGCTGCACTGGGATATTTAATTTTCTAACAAAGCACATGGAGAAGTAGCTGAAAATGCTTATTTTCCCCCCAACATGTAGGAAAGAGCTATTGCATCTCTTTCAGCAACGGCAGAAATGAAACGTGGGGGATTAGAAAGGCTTTGTTCCTTATTGCAGAGTGAGGGGACGCGTGTGTCTGCAAATGAACCGGCGATTCATCCCCACTGGCCCCCTACCATGGGATGTGGACGGTATTTTGTCAGTGCTGTGACTGGCTGTATTTCTTCTTCATTGCTATGATTTTTTTTTGGCCTTGTGTGGCTGGCTGGGGATAAACTCCTTTTTTCTCCATGCCTGCTGTTAGGGTCAGGAGGAGCTGCCAGCACGGGGCTCCTGAGTTCATTCTCTGCCTGATGACTCATGACGTGACACTGTTTGGGGCCATTTCACTTCCCCTTACTCCTGCTCATCCTTCTCTAAACAGGAACTGGCTTGGCAGGGTTTTGTGAAATCCTCAGGTCATTGTTTGAAAGCAACAAGGTGGAGTTTGTGGGAAGAAGTAATTGCATTGAGGCAGGATGGTCCGTTGCTTTCGATATCTCTGGCATGAGCAAGGTAGATGTATTGGCACAGAGAGGAGGGAACTTTGAATGGAAAATTATTACTCAAAAAGAGTAATAAAAAAGAGCCACTTTTTGCAGGATGTGGCTGAGTTTGCAAGGAGTCCTCTTCCTCCCTGCAATGAGTTTTGTCTGTCCTGTTATACCCACCTGGCTATGGGATGGGGAGGCTCTGCAGCCTCTTGCAGCATCTCCTGCCATCCCCACCCTGCTCGCTGCAGGCACCAGCACAAGCGTTTTTCTTGACCTCAGCAACCTCTGCAGGACCCTGAGTGATTTTGTGGCTGTGCTGACTGTGAGCAAGAATAGCACATCCATTAATTGTCGCCCACTGTTCCTGACTACTAAAACAGGCATCCAGCTTCTGCTCTGTTTCTCTAAGCAGATAAGGCCAAGTGCCGGGTCCTGCCCTTGGG
>NW_010306952.1:0-4460 GCF_000700745.2 Antrostomus carolinensis | reverse complement strand
GCCAGTTCAGCTTCTCTTCTCCCACAGCACTGGGGCTTGGCTGCCCTTAAAGAAAATCCTCTCCTCTAACAACGTGTCAATGTTACATTCCTCCACAAAGCAACTTCTATTAGGGGGGCTGGGAGCTTGGCGCTGCCTCGCCGCAGACTGGGAGCTTTGTGGCTATGCAGAGAACAAGGAGAGAGGGAACATTTCCTGCATTAAAATGCAATACCCTGGGCTCCATGATTTATCCTTTGCCGCAGGGGCACATCCCTCCCCCTTCCTCCATTCCCGCACGGCTGCTCTGAAGGACCCCCTCGCCCACAGGTTGCAGCCACCCATCTAGGCTCAGCCTGCGCTTCCTCTGCCTCCCATCCCCGCAATGTCGTTCCTCCCCAAAATGTCAGGATGCCAAAACAGGAGGTATGAAGCAGAGGGCTGCCGCTCTAATTGCCAGACCCCTGCTTTGCCACAGTTCCACAACTCCCCTTTTCCAACAGGGACACAAAGCAGCTGCTGGGACTGACACATCAACCCACCCTACTCACTAATATTGCTGTAAGATTCAGAGCCTTCGTCTCCTGGAGCAGAGGCCACCTGGAGAAGGGGCGCAGCAGCAGCAGCCCCTGGCCCCTTCGCAGGGCTCCCAGCAGGTCAAAACAGTAGGTGCTGACTCTGTGAAGTGCATCACATCTTTAGGCATCACAGACAAGAGGGTTCACCCTAAAGAACTGCATTCACTTTTGGTTTGGTTTTAGGTTGTTGAGGTGTGACCCAGCTGGGACCAGGTATCCTGACCATGGTAATTCTCCAGGTCTTCTAGTCAGGTTGCTCGCATGCCTTTGGAAATGTTTTCCTTGCAAAGTCAAGGGATCATATCAAGAGGGTCAAGATTTTGTAGTCAGGTGGCTGCAGTAAAGAGGTGGTAAGGGGGAGAACAATTCCTGTCTTGCCACCTGTGGTAATTACAGTAAGTGGAGGCTGAAAACAGATGGATCCTACTTATGAGGAGTTTCAACAGAGCTCAGCAGAAGTATATACTGAAGATTAGGCCAGCTCAGAAATGAAAACACGGCCTTCTCTGCCTTGAAGGAGTGTGCATCTTCTCCAACCCTTTCGCCTCATCTAGAGGCAAGCTGGAGTGGGGAGCAAGTCAAATGAATGTGAGTATCAAGGACAGCTAGCAGCAGGACCTACACAGTGGTGTGGGATTAAGCCCCCCCATCCAAGAAGCACCTACCTTCTTTTGGTGGCCGTTTGGCTTCTCTGGTGAGGTTGCAGACCTGGGTGGTTTGCAGCTCCTGGGTCAAGCAGCCTTCAGTCTGCTCGTTGAGGGGCAGCACCACGTTATTGAGCAACACCAGAGACTGGTCATCTATTCCCCATTCTCCCAAATGCTGAGGGCAGGTGCATTTTGTATACATGATCCCACAGGACTCGGTTCTCCCATTCTCGGATTTCAAGCAGCTCTCCAACCAAGTGCATAACACATGGCACCCGAACTGGCTCGGGCTCACCTTATTCAACACCAAAAACTCAAAGAAGGACTTTTGGTCTTCTTCTTTTTTGTGTAATCCTGGGAAATCGATAGGATAGACGCGGCGTATCTGAATAAAATTCTTATCATACTGCAGAAATACAAAAGCATTCTTGGAATCGCAGAGCTGCATTATAGAATGGTTATTTTTTAAAAGATCCTTTATTTTTTCATGGGAAAAATGATCAAACTGATAAGCCAAAAGGGAAAAGTTGGAGCAGCTGAAGTCCTTTTTGGAAAATTTCAGGTAAATACTATATTTGGTCGGATCTGGATTTTCCAGCGTCCAAGTGCAGTTTGTGAAGTTTTTAGGAAACATTTCACTTACAGAATACGATCCATAAATTACGCCCTTCACCAACGTGGAACACCAGAAGTCTTGGGCAGCATTAAATCCAAACATAACCAGTAGATAGGTGGAAAAAATATAAATCAGCAAATTACGAACAGCCTTCATCCTATGTCATTTGGCCTGCAGGAGATGAAACGAAATAAAAATGCAAGTAGAATTCTTCCCGCATTGAAAACCAAACTCCTTGCAATATTCGAGCCAGCTGTTTTCCAGCGTGCAGCGAGAGCCCCTGTCAGAGAGGAGGGCAGGTAATTTTGATTCTCTAACGCCGGGGACGGGGACGCTGCTGTGTGCACAGCGCCATCACGTGGCCATGGCCACAGCCAAGTCTTCCACCGCCAAATTAAAAAAACCCCAACATCTATTAGATTATTAATAGAAATGTCCTCTCCTGACTAGGATGTAGTCATCATGGCGTGGACTAGAACTGCTCAACTTAGGTAAAAATCTAACTGCCTTACCCGGCAGACGAAGAAAAGGGCGATTTATTTATTTATTTATTCAAAAAGTAAATAAGTCGTCTGCTATAGTAACAGATATATGCATATACAATACGCACATGCAGAATTCCCCAGGAATAGAACAAGAAACCCAGTAGCATCTGTTTTTATATACTATTTTTCTATTAAGTCTGAGAAGTAACTATGAAGAAGTGCAGCCATAATTTAAAAACGCAAATTATCATTTGTTACAGATGGAACATTATCTCTCATACGCCTACATTACTTCACCCTGACCACCTGCTATACAGAGGTCTTATAAAAAAGAAAACCTAGGCAGGAAATACTGAGATTAATGTATTAATAAAATTTTGAGACTATTGGAGAAAGAAAGACAGGCAGACAGATGAAACTAGTGATGGTCTGACACTACCACTAAATGCCAGCTTTTAAAGATAGTAATTTCAATCTGCTACAGCCTCTTAGGATATAGAAAATGGATCACTGTATTAGTATCTACAACCAGCATCTCTGTATAGCTGCCAGTGCTACAGCAGGATCTCTGCACCTATTGGACTGCCCTTGCCCTCTTATTACGAGTACCTTGTACTGTCTGATTAGCTGTGTTTTGCAGATGTGCGCTTGAATGATGAAAGACATTACATTTTCTCTGCTACTATCTCCAAATAAAGCTGTTTTACTGCACCTGCCAACCGTTACAGCCTCCACATGCTCGGTTCTCTTAACAGTGGCCTAGATTAATAAAGCAAATCTTAGGTATATTTACCTCCGTAAGGTTATAAAAAAAATTCAAATTGAACGTTTTCAGCATTAGCCTTTGAGAAGTTGCTTATCTCTTACAAGTGAATAGCCTTTCCCCCTCTCCTGTCAAATGCAAGCAGACAGAAGTGATGCCAAGCTAATTGCAAAACTCTGGATTGCAGTCTCTTCCACTGTTGTTCTGTAAGCAGAGGCAGACATACATACACGGGCACCGTTACTGAGTTTTGATGTGTGTCTTTGCCTAGGTTCTCATCTCCTCACCAAACAGCAAGGCATCTTCTGTCTCCCATTGCGTAACACACAGCAAATCAACCGGATTAAGCTGCCTTGAAGAGTTTTCGTATCTCCTAGATTATAATTCAAACTCTGAATCTGAAATGGGCAAAGAAACACCAACTCTAACCCCCTTTATAGTGAAGGCTGGTTTGGTTCTGTTGTTTTTGTTTGTTTGCTTGTTTGTTTTTTTAAAAAAAACACAGAGCTGTTGCTGGGTCTAACCATACGGTTGGATTTTCTCCTTCCTGAGTGCCCATCTCAATGAATAACACAGTCTTCCTTCTCCAAATAGGGCTGGTGGAGTATTTAAGGTTTTTTAAAAAAGAAACTTATCGGGAATTCTGGAAACAATTTCCCCTTTGCTGAAGCACTTTGCAGGCAATGCAGTTCTGCGCAGTGTTATTCAGGATGGTGTAGGCGTTGAAAGCCAATGTGACAATAAGTGTCTAAATTAGGAATTCCAGCCATGAAAAGGGATTAATTTTATGATCTGGAAAGCAAAAAAGGGGCTTATTTGCTTTTCTATATGAAAAGGAAAAAAGCCTCCGACTTTTCCCATCCTATGTAAGATTTGCACTAGAAAAATAGAAACATCTGCAGTGCTAGGCTGTTCTCTATTAAGAAATGTAGTCAAATAGCCCTTATTTTAGTTGTGCGTTTGTTCATGCAACGCTACTGAAACACAACATTCTCTTAATCTCTCTCTGCCTGTGTGCATTACACACGCACCCGAACCGAGTGTGTCGGCAGCATTTCGGTTAGTTTGCAGTATTGCTAGATACAAGAATGAATCTGCTCACCGAAAGGATTACGCACTCAGATTAAAAAGATCTTTCTTTTCCATGGAGGAAGGAGTTACAGAACGGCCACAGAGGCTTAAGGCTGCCCACTGGGGAAGGGGGAGAACCCTCTTCTGCTGAAAAGCAAACGGGCGTTTAGTTTGGATATTCCCCAAACTGATTTTCTAGGTGACACTGTAGTTTAGCCGAACATAGACGGCGCCATCACTCCACTTATTTTTTTTCCCCCAACAGAAGACCCACTGACTTCCCTTATTTTAACTTCCTATTAACCTAACATCGCCACCACC
>NW_010306951.1:0-806 GCF_000700745.2 Antrostomus carolinensis | reverse complement strand
CCCCCTGCCAGAGCAGGAACCTCAATGAGATCACACAGGAAGGTTCCAGGTGGGTCTTGAATGTCTCCAGAGAAGGAGACTCCACACCCTCCCTGGGCAGCCTGTCCCAGGGCTCTGGCACCCTCACTGGAAAGAAGTTTCTTCTCCAGTTGAAGCAGAACCTCCTGTGTTCCAGCTCACACCCATTGCCCCTTGTCCTACCATTGGGCATCACTGAGAAGAGCCTGGCTCCATCCTCCTGACATTCACCCTGAACATATTGATAAACATTAATGAGGTCACCCCTCCTGCCATGGTGACAACAAACTCATTAGGGCAGAGATTCTGGGGGCAAATTGGGGGTGTTTGGGCACTGGGCAGGACCCCACTTTCCCTCCAGCACCCACAGCACATCCCCCCACCACATTTTTTTTGCCAACAAAAGACTTTGGGAAGGGAAACCGAGTGCAGCAGCTTCTCCAGGGGCTGGGGACAGAGAGAGGGAAACATCTGGGTCTCTACAGAGGAACAGTTCATGTTTTGTTTATTTAATTGTCATTTTTTTCATCCCAGTACCCCCAGTTTACATCCTTCCATCCCAGTACCACCAGTTTACATCCGTCCATCCCAGTACAACCAGATTAGATCATTCCATCCCAGTACCACCCATTCACATCCTTCCACCCCAGTACAACCAGTTTACATCCATCCCTCCCAGTACCACCAGTTCACACCCCTCCATCCCAGTATCACCAGTTCACACCCCCCTCCCTCCTGTTTCCCTGGGCGGCGCCTTCCCGGCCGTTGTGTTCTGGGTCCGTCCCCCC
>NW_010306950.1:0-14050 GCF_000700745.2 Antrostomus carolinensis | reverse complement strand
ATTATATTTCATTAAGTTTCTCCCTGCCCAAACTCTCTCAAGAAATCAAAGTCTAAGAGATGAAAGTGTTCATGCCTGCAGTCCATCTAGTCCACCTTCTGCACTGAGGCAAGACTCTTCAGGGCAAGACTGCTTTTAAAAATAGGTGCTATTTAAAAAATGTTTAGCTTAAGGAGCACTAAATCCCACTTGCTTGTCAAGTGACTCATCTAAAATCCATAATTTTAAAAGAAAGTGTGCCTTTGAAGATGCAAAGGTGCTCAGTGCTATTTATAAAAAAAACACTTTTACTTAGATATTGTAAAACCTTTGGACGTCAATCTAAATTAATTCTTTACTGCCTCTGCTGCTAAGCATCTCTTATGATGTGATCTTAAGACAACAGCTCTTGAAAAATTACAAAATTGCATAACTAATCTCATGCTCAGAAATATTTCCCTACCATATGCTATGGAAGCATGTTCATGTTCTCAGTTTTGGGTCACTGTCCTTTAAAGAGCCTTCCCTTTCCTTGTCCACATGATTTCCTCCCTCCCCTTGTGTAAGTCTCAAGCATTTCATACCAGTGGGGTGCATGCCCTTGGCAGCCTTGAGAGCCAGGGCAGCAGCTCAAGAGGAGCTGCATTCAGTGGATCTGTGACTATGAAATGATGAACATACACAATCTGACAACAGTACTTCGTACCCGGACAGTTAACCAGAAACGGCGTCACACAGCACTGGCATGCAATGACCAGCAATAAAACCCGCCAGCTCATCAGCTCTGCAGATGGAAGGAAAGGAGAGCACAGGCTGCCTTTCCTGTTTCAGTCAGGTGCGCATTCCATGCCTCGCCTTGGTACCGTACCTGCTACCCACCTCCGTATCTTCTACAAGATGTGTGCACAGTGCACAGAGACACCACTTTATCCTTCGGATAATTTATCCCAGCAGTGCCCGAACACCCTGGCTCGTTTAGCACCAGCACAGGTAACTACATTAAGGGAAGGGGAATGGCCTGCAGGGGTTCAGTCATACACATAAGGTAAGCAGGAAGGCCTCCTTTCCCAGTCAAGTTGGCCCAATTTCTGGGGTAAGGTATGTAGCCTACGCTGAGCTCTCTGCTGCTGCCTGAGTTTCTGTGTTTCAAGCTAGCTGGAATGTCTCCTATCCCCACTCTGCAACCACTTCCATAACTGTGTCAATGTGTTTGCTTTCAGATGAAGCTGAACTTCTGCTCTCAAAACAAACAAAAAAAAATCTTGTCAGTCATTTATTTTTTTTGCCTCTGGGCTGGACTCTCTAGATGTGCTGTACTGCAGTTATCTAAACCAAAACAGATTGTGACCTTCACATTATCAGTACTCTCTAGTTTTTTTTTTTTTTCTTTTTTGAGCTCAAACTCCCTTTTTATTGTCTTATCACACACAACTCAAGGTTCCTGCATAAAAGAAGCGCGCACAGCCTTTTATTTCTTTTTGGATCCACAGAGCTCACTCAACTGCCAATTTGCAGTACTTCAGCTTCTTTTGCTGCCCATCTTTCTACCATTCCTATTCTCCTAGTCTTATTTCAAATGTCCCTCTTTAAAGCTTGAGAGAGACACTACCTCTTCTTAGACCACTTCATCCGGGTGCTGTGAGATGGACTTAGGCTCACATATAACAATGCAGCACCAAGCAGAAGGACAAAATGTGACCACCTAATGCTGCCAGGCATGACATTTACAAAAGAAATTTAAAACCCAAAAATACCATATCTTGCCTAAAGCTTTTCTTTATTTTCTAGGTGTGCTCAGTCCACTATCATTTACATAAACACAGGAAGAGCTCTGCTCTTGCAAGGAACATAGCTATTTACAGACCAAAGGACTGTGTAGATCAATGCCTGGTCTCTGACAAGGGCCAGGAGTGTATGTTTAGACAAAAAGTGAAAGAATCACGCATACAGTATGCTCTCTTCCACAATATATGCTCCCACATTATGGATGCCCCAGGATTTAAGTCTGGTAATTTGCATGTACAAGTATTTTTTAATATTTCATTTCATTCAATGTATCAAATCCACACCATTTAGGATCAAAGTTCTCTCATGGTACCCCTCAAGTGTTTTTTGTGGAAGAATCCTACTCTGGTAGCTCCTGTTTAATGCCTTTTGCTGTGCCTGCTGCCATTCTCTCCACCTCCTCCAGGGCCACTGTCTCCCTGAGATGGGGGGAACCAAATGGCACACAGCAGTATGATGTGATAGATTCAGCTAGTGGTGCAACACGAGTTTCTGCTTTGTCTTCTTTCCCAATTACCCCTCATCACAAACACTATCTCCTTCAAAGGAGCATCTGCTCAAGTAACAGAGACTGGGTGGAAGCCAGGCAAGAGAAAATAGCAGGACAGTGGCTACTGTGGAGGTACAATTGATGCTGAGCCCAAACAAGCATGCTCTTGCTGAGGGGTATCTCCCTTTTTGGTCCTCTACCTATGTGCAAGCTCTGAGCCATCTCCTTGGCAGGATGGCAAGAACGGAAGGAAGAACACTGCAAACACAACGATTTCTGTCTCAGCAAACCTGCAACAGTAGGCTGAGGTTAAGCAGCAGCTCAGCAGCTGTTTATCTAGAACATGAATACCCTACTCCTAAGGCCTGTCAGCAGAGGGCTCAGAGTAGGGAACCTGGCACCCAGACAAGCAGAAGGTGGTCCTACTGAGCTCAGAATGAAGCAGACTGGGCCATAATGGGGAACTGTGAAGTGGGCTGCACCTGCTTAGATGGGATCACTCACGCTTTTCCACAAGGAACTTTCATGCAAATGAAAAAAAAAAAATCCTCATGTCATTTGCCATTTTGAATAATATTCTAAGCAATGATAATGCCTCACGTTGTGCCTCTTACAGAGGCAATCCTACTGACCTTTTGGAAGGACACATCTGAAGTGATGAACACCAAGTTCTGTATGTTCTTATTTGTAATGATTCTGGACAATATGATCAGAAACACAGAAAACAGAGATTCCTTTCTGACAATGACAGAAATACATCGCTCCTTCTATAAGGAATCCTTTGGCAAAACTTACCTGGCAAAACTGTGTATTAGAAAAGAAGAGGCTTTTTAGGAAGTTGGTGATGTGCAGATAGAGCCTGTGGTGCCCCTCTGGATTTTCAGAAGTGCAGCTTGCAGATCCTGAACTGAAAATAGAACCAGATACTGTATTTAATTTCCTGTTCCCTCATTTCTCCTCCTACTTGCTTTCTCTCCTCCACATTTTACTTATAAATTTAAAAAGATTCAAATTATTTTCAAGATGATTCTGATATTAAAGACAATAGCCAAGCAAGACAGGGAGGAGTGGTAGTTAGGATATATTGTCGAACAAATGCAAGGAAGATAAGTAAAAACAGAGACCAGGAATATGAGAAACCAGTATCACAACAGAGAGATCCACTGATATATGACAGCTATAGTAACACTCTTTTGGGGGAAAGTATATGTCCATTATAACAGAGAACAACAATGGTTATTTGGTAGTATATTTTGTAGGGTTGTTCAGAAGAACAGCTTTTGTAAAGTTTTTGAGTGAATGCAGTAGCACGTGGTCATGAAATGACACATGAGCTATCACGTGCAGGTTTGTACTCAGGTAACAGGTAACTCTGGCAAAAAGCGAAAATATTCTTTGTGGACTTCACCTCTCTATTCTCCCTGGGACTCTGCAAAGTTCTGCTATCATGTCTCTGTCCAGAATTACACGGCACAGAGAGATAGGGAATGAAGGGAACAGGATAAACGTTGACTACTGAAATACTAATCTAATTTGGGACCTAAAACAGATTGCAAAAATGATGGCTGTACATTGCAGTATTAAGGAATACTTAAGCAAACAGTAACCGTCACCTAATATGTGTTATTTAATGGATACATATTTGTTAAGCTTTATTATGTATGCAAGTATATCTTGATCGACAGCCAAAACAACCTTATTTACATTCATTCTGTTCTGGAAGTGCAAGGTAGAGTGGTGGTGAAAGAGACAAGACAGATTCACACTAAAGAACCCTCTAAATATGGAAAAATAAGTAGAAAATCGGATTTTTAAGAAAAGCAGATTAAAAACACTATTTGCAAAGAGAACAATCCTAATGAAGACTAAGTAGCAAGAATGCATAAAAGATGAGTCATAATGTGATTTTCCTCTTGAGGAAAGCAACCCTTTTCTTTCTTTGGTCTACTGGGAAAAAATCAAAGCCAGTGCCAGCTTTGTATCTGGCATGTTCTCTTTTAGGTAACTCATCTGACCCGCAGAGGAAAGAGATGTTATTATTTAACAAGTCTTGTGTTTCTTGGAAGTTATTGTTCAGGTCAACCACATTTTAGCTTGATTGAATTGTGATTGAATTACTTGAAAAAGGTAAGGGAGACAATGTTAAAAAAAGATCATTTTTGTCTCATTAAATGAGAGCACAGTTTATGATTAGCTGACTTATACAGGGAATGCCTTATGGTCCTCATAGACCTGGTAAGTGAGAGAGAGAAAAGGAAAACATTACAAATATTGTAAATTGAAGTGATGGAAAGCTATGCAAAGTGCTGAAGAAAATCAGGACTCCAGCTATCCTGAAGTGACAGGATGCTCTTAATAAGTGATTCTTACTGATTCTGCTGTTAATGCCTATTAATCATTCCACTTTTGCACCTTAACAGACAGTATTATTGTGAGCACAATTGCTTGAGGCTGCTATTCTAACCATTTACTAAAAATTAGGCACAAAAAAGGAAGCTTTGCTCCACAGCAAATTTGCTGTGGAGTATTGACAGTGGGCTATTAACTAACTTTAGCAAAAGGGGTGAGTTTGTAATTTACCTCTGGCTAGACATTCCCTGAGTCTCACTTCTGGCAAGGAAACCAGCAGCAACGTCAAACGCATCTTCAAACATTACCTATCAGAGAAAACACTTCAGGTGTCAACATATCCAGTCACCTAAAAGTTTTACCTAGGGCATCATTTTTAATAATGAAATCTTTAAAAGCATGATATTACTTCTTTCCATTTAACAGGTATATTTATGGCTAGAATAAACCAAGAGGGTTTTGTGACGATAGGAATAACAAGGAATAACTATTTCATGACTAGGAACACAAGGTTAGTCCATTCTCCTAGGCGTGTGCTTCAATCGCTAGGAATTAAGACTTAACATTACACCTCCCAAAAAATTAGTAGTAAACATGAATTTTATCAGTGTTTTAGAGACTTGACTGTGGGCTGCTCCTTATGGCTAAAGATCTCAGCTGTACCAGCCAGTCTCCCCAAATCTGATTCCACTGTGCTATCTGGCTTACAAAGGAGTTTAGATGCTCCCTGTGACAGACTGATAAGCTCATTAGCTCACTCTGCCATAATGCAGTTCACACATTTTCTGTACCAGAAAGCACTGTATATGCAACATCCCCATGGCATTTCTGAAGAAGGTCAGCAATATGACTTGTGTCGTGTGACTCAAAAAGAACTTGTTAATGCAATTTACTTATATGCTAAAAGTGGACATCTGTCCCTCCCTTGCAGCTAATAAAATTACACATACGCCTTTGAACAGCTAGTTGCTTAAGTAATCTGTGCTCCAGGAATAGTTACAGAGTTGGCTGCTATTTCATCTCTTCTTAACAAGTGCTCTGGTCTGCTCAGTCACTGATTGTTGGCTCTGCAGAGGTGCATGGCCCAGGGAGTCATTAGCCCTGTACCACTGCAACTGGTCTACAAATACTGTCTTTTTGCTGCCAAGCGCTTTGACGAAGAAAAAAACCCACCCAACTCAAAACACAGCAGGCCTTGGCAAAGTGGCTATTCCTTCTGGATTTAGCTCATCTGTGCTCCTTGGAGTTTGCAGATCACAGTAACTGTGTAATTCTTGTTCTTGCTCCCTCCCTCTGGAGCAAGGTAGAGCAAATTTAACTGTTACTTAGCACAAAAACTCTACTGGTCAGTGGAGACTACCAGGATTACTACCACTGCACTCCTATAGCTTGCTGTGTATCTTACCAAGAGAGAATACAGTGCAGACATTTACTCAAAGACTGCTTATGGTCTCCGCTTATGCATTCAAGTGGTGTGTATGTTTCCAATTAAAAGCTGCAGAGCCAATTAGCAACTAAAGGCTTGGAGTTTCAGAGGCAGCAGATGATCTGTCTTACTAAGCACTTACTTCCTCTGGCGTGGAGACTGAGGAACCACTGGCTTCCACACTGTTACCTTGGCTGTCCCTCACACTACCTTCAGTGCACGCAGGCTCTTGGCAAGCAGCCTTAGGATCAATGAGGAGATCTCTTTGGTTACAGTACTGCAAGATGCTGTCTCTCCTTTCTTCAGAAAGCTCTTGCCAGAGGTGGGAAATAGCCGTGGAGACCTCAGGAAGAGGCGCCTCCTCAGTGCAAACAATTCCATGCTCTATCAGCAAGTCCACTGTGTGCTTATAAAAATACAGGTATCTGTAATGAAAGGCAAGGGAGCATCTCTTTAAAGCGGGCTATGAGACAGCCATCTACTGTAAATCAGCAGGAGACTGGGGACTAGCTCTGATTCATAACCACTTCACTGAATCCCCCCTCTGAGACTTCATACGGTTACTGAAGGTTGCCCAACACTGTTTGAAGATTTCAGCAACTCTGTTCTGCCAAGACTGCATCTGCAAAAGGCAAGCTCCCACCACAGCCTCAACAGAACTGCCTCACAACAGAAGCTCCAGGTGCTGCTGCAGGCCCTACTTGTTGCACAGGCAAACCTCATTCTGGCATTTAATAAATTTTGAGTTACTTGCCTTTGTATCCTGAGGCTTTTACAACGTAAGTCACTTTTTATACTTTCACTACCATTGCACTATACCTAAAGGCCTTGGCTGAGGTCATACCCTGATGTATTAGGTATTATACACGCAGATAGAAAGAGACTACCCCAGGCCTGGAGGCTCTGACTTAAAGAAGCATGGAAGCTCAGTTTCCTCCATTTTACATCTGAGGAGATGCATCCTTAAGACTGACTTCTATGGAGCCTGTAGAGAAACTGGCAATTGAAAGTAAGTGTAATTTCAACCTGGTGACTAAATCTCAGAACGAGCCTGCTTCTTCTGTTAGCACTGCGTGGCACAGTGAACCACGGATAATAATGTCTATTTTGGACAGCAGCACTGAAGGTTATTTTACATTTATTAAATGCTTAGAGCTTCTCAGATGAAAATAATAAGATCAAAAGAGTATAAAGCAAGAGTTCTATAAACAGCAGTCACTGTTACTAAGTTTGGGCTCAAAATGATTCTTTGGAAGACGTCCCAAATGAGCACATTTCCTGATTAACTGAACAGTATTGCATGAGAAAGTAACTCAAAAAAGTTCAGTCTTTTCTTTTATTTTTTATTTTTTAAAATTTTTTATTCCACCAAAACAATATTGAAAATCTTAAGATAATTCTGCATGCAAGCATAAATATGTTTAAACTCCAGTTTCTATACTCTGGAGTACTTTCCCACCATTGCTGGAGACAAAATACTGGAATGAGAATAACTGTTCTCAAATAAGGTATTGTGCTCACCAAGGATTCTGGATGTCTAGCTTCAAACAAAGGATCTGGAATTTCTCAAACAGAAGAATAAGAATCACCATTATACTGCTTTGCTAAAGAAATTAAGCTTGAAGCATGACTCAACTATTTCCTTCCCATCTGGAAGGAGACAAACACGTTTTGTATGGGACAGAGTACTGTGTAGTCCTACCATTGTAACTCCTGTTGCTGGACATGGAAAAAAAAAAAAATAGTCCGTTGAAGCTCAAAGCATTTCTGATGCTGGCCAACTAAGATGATGAGACAATCACCAAAAGGCAGTTATTTTATTTGCTGAAGAGTCCCTATTGTTTTATGCCTGTTATAAAATATAATCTTGAAAAGAATTAGCTATGAACCAACTGCAGATTGCCACAGACTGTAGGATAAGTGCCAGAGTCCACACAGTACAGGCCCTGCTCTACCTTGTCAGTGAAGAAAGGGAAAGTCAGGTGTTTACAGCTCTGTTGTGCTATCTTTGATGAAATAGAGCTTACATTCCCTAGAAAATCTTGATTCAGCACATTTCAAGGTCTTTTAAATGATGCCTTACTACAGCCACCTCTGATTCTCACAGGAGCAAAAGCAGGAACAGTAGCAGGAGGCTGGTGCCATCTGCTGGCACAGCTGCAGTGTCATTCTGAGGAAAAACAGTAATCCAAGGGAATTTTATAAATAAGCACCAGTTCAAAGCAAAAGAGAAGAAGGAACTGCATAAGTTTTTGTTTATGGTGTTGGTGCTGTGGAAGAGGATGCCAGCTGCAGCTGTGTGTTCTCCTGTACTGCATATTCTTAACTCTGGAATGGTTAGGGTGAAATTGGCTCTGCCTGATGGTACAGTATAGATTAGGCATCCATCTGTTTCTCAGATCTCAGCTAAATGATTTTTCCCTTTAGAAAAGCATCCATGATGTCTAAGTACCTTCTAGTGCTGTCTGACAGCAAGGAGAAGAATGTGATGAATAATGTGCTCAGTCTTAAGATATCAATAACTTTGAAAGGAACAGTAATTTTATCATTACAACTCCAGATTAAAATACATGAACCACTGACATGAGAACAGTGGTCTTTGAATTTAGGTTCCCCTCCTCCCACCTGTGTTGCATACCTTTTGAGGAGTGCTTTCTGCTATCTTCCAGACCACTGCTGCTCTTCAGCCTGCAGGCCGAGGACTACATGATCTTCCCTTGTTGCATCCAGCCTTACCCTGCTCTGATCCCACAAAAAAGTACTCCGAGTTGTGAGCAGCTAAGGGTCTGTTTCTGGAAAGGGCAACCGTGCTCAAGCTCCTCATAACAATGCCATTAAGAGGCGGGATGAACATCACTGTTGGGGAAAGTATCTGCCTACCTCTGGTTCCTGCACCTCCTCAGAACACATACAGCTAGACTCTTGAGAATTTAATCTGATGCAGCAATTCCTACATTCTTAAAATCTATCCCCATTGCAGGGATGCAAGTTGATAGAGAGAGGTAGTGATACCACAAACACACAGGGAGAGGCACCTGCATAAATAATTCTGGATGAATAACCTCCTATTCCACCTAAGCTTGCCTGTTAAAGTGCTATTGTTAGCAGGTATGTTGTATCTTACTCTGCAAGCCATTTTGGACAGTGGTAAAGCATGGCCACACAGTGACTGACACACTTGAAAGAAATTTTTTTCTCTTTCTTGAGGATGGGTGGAAAATCCTTAAGGACTTTCGAAGGCCTAGAGGGCTGGGGGCTGCTATGATGCTGGGACTCCCTTCACATGCAAGTCAAAGGTTAAGGGACTTGGGAGGTGCTCAGCTTCATTACTAGCAGGGCCAAAGTTGCTGGCACAAGGCTTCTGCAAGGCAGATGCAGGCTCCAGCAGGGCTGCATGAACAGCAGTGACTGGATGCACGGTGTTAATGCAAACAAATCTAAAAACTAAAGACATCTACCGTTCAAATTCCACCAGATCCGGGGATGAAGTGTCTGGAGACTGGATAAATTCTGGCTTCCCGACTTTGTCCATTGTTTGTTTTTCACATTCTTGAATCAAACACCAGACAGCAGAGTCACTCTCGCTCACAGCTTCTGAGGGTGATGCAGTGCTGCAAAGAACACACAGGGAAAAAAGCCACATGAACCACTTCTTAACTGGATTAATAAGGGCCTTCTCATGGTCACTCCAGAGTCCAGGGCCATTCTTCCCAAGCTAGCTTTCTCCTCCTTCTTTTGCTTTGCAGGCAAATTAGAAGTCCTTGGTGGAGATGAGCTACACAAAAGGAAAGGAAATATAAGCACCGACTGGAAATGAGACCAACAACATGCCTAAAGTGTTTGTGCACTGTATGGGATTGCAGGGGTTCAGGTGAAATCTCTTCATCTCTCCCTCACAATGAAAGGCCTCTGCTTGGAAATTCAGTAACAATGACAAAGAGGTTCAGAGATGCTAGGATGGAAGCAAGTGCAAAGTATTATCATCTTTCCATGATCAGTATAAGCCCTTACCTGTAATTGCTGAAGTACCTCTTGACATATTCCTCCCTGACTTCCTCCAAGCTGGACAGGTTACCATCCTCCAGACTGAAGGACTCTGTTGTCAGCAGAAAGGTTACTGTCATATCAGTGTCACTTTCGGCTTCCCTCTCACCCTCAGCCACAAACAAACAGAGTAATTTCAACAACTGGTCCTTCACAAGCTGGAGCTTTGCATTAGGTAAAAATGATGTGAAAGGAGACACCTCTGCCTCTCCTACAAGGTAACTAGCAATACTGGGAGTTTACGATCATTGAGGAACTTGGAATCAATGCCTTCTTCCTAACGTCAGTCTGACAGAACTGATGGTGAAAACAACCCGCAAATCAAAGTCCAGGCAAGCACTAGTCAATACAGTATCTTGTGATTGCCATATAAGGAGCAAATTGCATGTAAAACCCCCGAGAACCAACCCATGATTCACAGGCAGTATGAATTGTACATATATGCAAGTAAATACAAGGAAAAGTTTACCTCCAAAATCTCCTCAACCAGCCTCACTGCTTGTGATACCTTCAATTTTGCTGTGTTGAACTATTCTTTCTACCTATGACTGACTTTTATGGGTTACCCAAGGATGTGGGTTCAGAGGAGATTGCTCATTTTAAGGACTGTGACTTTTAATTGATGCGAATTATTGGAGGTGCAAGTTGTATGAATAGCACTGTTTTTTTTCTAGCTGATAGTAATTTGGGTACTTGAAGTGACATAAAACTATGTCCAAAGTCTCTATCTCATCAGCTCCCAGTCCTGCTTGCTGCCACTGGAGGCAGTGGCCACCATCGGTGACCAGAAGGCATGCTGGCGAGGGCGTGAAGCCCCGCAGCAGAAGCTGCCTCAACTGCTGAGGGCACACGCTAGGCAGGCGTGACCCATGGTGCTGCAGGCAGGAACAGAGGAGGGCATGAAGATGACCTGACAAGCTGAAAGAAAACAAAACCCCAGCACCTCTCTTACCTGTTTCTATCCAAGTGGATTCTTAACTAGAGGCTTTCATTTCCTATATCTGAAAATCCTCAACAGCTTCTCTGTCCTCCTTCACCTCACGCCAGAGCCTGCTGTTGTGAAGTTTAAGCTCTGGTTGTGCTTGACTCGCACTGCTAGGTGCTTGTGACAGCTGTGACTTGCACTGCGCCACATCGCTGCGGCTGGCAGGAGCAGGCTGGGAGCCCAAGCATGCAGCCTCGGGACCCATGCCAGCCCCACACCTGCTGGGGGTGAATTGGCAGCAGGGTGACACAGACACTCGGCCTGAACTGCCTGGTGGCCTGGGACTTTTAGCAGGAATTACTTGTTTCCTTCCTTCACCTGGACTAGGATGGGGAGGAGGCAGGAAGGACTGAGAGTCAGAGGGGGATTTCTGAGGTGCAGTGCATAGTGGGTTGATAAGACCTTTTGCTATCCCTTGCTTATTGCTAAGCTAAAGCCACAGTTGTCTCTAGTGCTTTAATGGGCTCAGCTGTGTACCTGTCTCTATGTAACAAATAAATAAAAAACAAGTCCAGGCACTCTGTCCAAGGCAAATACTTGCATACAGTTACCTTTCATCTTCAGCAAAGAACCCAAGGTTTGCTCCAGCTTCTGGATAGATTTCTTAGCCTTACGCAAAACCTGATACTAAACATAAGAAGAAATCAAAACTGATTGCTCTCTGCTCTGACTAGATTCATGTTTTAACATGCCTTGGTTGTTTTCTTCACTTTTCCTTCATTTTGACCTCAGTTATCTTGATGTCTCTGTGAAAACAACTGCGTTGTTTCACCTGCTACCCCTATCCATATGAATACAGGAAAGAACTAATACCAGAGCAAACTTACATATAGAATATAAATATTTGTGTATATATTATGCAATACATACACATAACACGCAGTCACATAGACATTTGCTACTTAACTCTGATCTTCTTTCATCAGCAGCTGGTCTTGTTTGGATTGTTCTCTTGGAGCATGTCCAGAAATACCACACTGTGAAATATTGTTGGATGTCTACCAACTTTACACATAAGACTTCACTAATAATTTTCCATGAGAATTTTGCTAGAAGCCTTTGCCATGTTCTGCTCTCAGCTACTCTGATGTAAACTGGAGTAACTTCACTGCTGCACACCATTCCTCTATCATTTATAGCAAGCATAACTTAGAACATATGGCCAGTGCATTTAAACATATATCTCTCAAAAACATTTCAAGATTTATGTGATAGGTGAGACCATCCACAGTCACCTTAGACAGGACGTCTACCTTGCAGAGCTTTCAGACTGGACATTTTAGCCAGACACGAAGCGCTAGCATTATGAATGAACTTCTGTATTTAGGCTCTTGAAGATACTGAACTTCCTTGGCCCCCAAAAGTTACACAAGGGGCACACGATACTATGCAAAAGCAATTTTGAGAATTGGTATGTGAAGATAGTCCCCTTAGACTAAACAAAACAAGTACCTACTTAGTCTTGGCTTCTGAGATCATGGTGACTTCAGCTTAACTTGCATCTTTTTCAGAACATGGCAAACTAAACTCTTACCTCAAACTGCATGGGAGGTAAGGGGCTCAGCAGGCAGAAGCCAGATAGCAGTATTTTGCATGTTCAGAGCCTCAAAACCACAAGGACAATTCCCATCCTAAACAGTCATTACCCTCTCCATTTTACGAACTGGAAAACTGAAAGTAATCAATCTGACTAAATCAACCAGTGCCAGAGTTGAGGATAAAACGACTCTTGATGTTTATTCCTCTGCCTTGAGCATGGTAATATCCATCTTTTCAGTAGCAATTTGAGTCAGTTTCATCTTTATAAACAATTTTGTTTTGACTGAATAGTTTCTAAGTTTAGTAGAGACCAGGAAACAGTAGTGGTGGCTTTTTTCCCTGACTTATTTTTCCAGAGTGTCTTGAATAAAGAGTGGACCTCATCAGGCTGAATGAATTACTCCCTCTCCTATGACTTCTGTCCCTAAACGCACTATTCTGATTTCATAGCAAAATGCTGTGAAATCAAGATAACTTCATCATGGGATTCCTTGGTTTGTTTCCAAAACACTATAAAGAAGCCTCAAAGCTACAAAGAAGCTGCAAAAACCCCATAAGAAAATTGCAGATAAGGCACTTGATAAACCCATGACTGAGCGACTACTAAGTGAACAATTTGCTTATGCTAAGTTGTCAGCTTTGAAGTAAAATAAATCCAGGAAAGCTGCACACAGTGAAATTACACACACTGGCACCCGTAAAGATACAGCAGTTATAATAAACCTGACACATACTCATGTGTAACAGCAATGCATAGAGAAATAGTTACTGCTCCGCACCTTTGAGGGCGAGTGGCCTAACTGGGATAAAACAGCTTCCCGCAAGATGATGAAGAGTCTCGCCAGCGTAGCCCGGTTGCGTGCCTGTGACAAGCGCCGTTTTGCCACGTGGGGTTCTACCTCTTGCAGGTGTATCAGGGGACTGGGACTCACTCTGGCATGTGGCTTGCTACGTGTTCTAGCTGTCTCCATCAAAAGCTGCAATGCAACATTTATTTAAACTGAATAAATATGTAAGTGGAAAAAAAAAAAGTTACAGCCTGTGTAGCGGACAGACAAAAAAGGAGAGTTCAGGGTGACTGACAAGGGCGTTCCAACTCATTTTTCCATGGGAAATCAAGGAGTTTGAGACATTCTTTTTGCTTCAGGGATGCCACCTATAAGTACTGACTAAAACCTACTATACCACTAACGATAAACTGTGCGGCATGAAACACTGCCGAGACAAGCCTCCCACCTTCTGCACCCTTCCCTGCAATGATCTGGTGCTTGACACCCACTGGCTGTCCAGGGCTTGGCTTCACAAAGCGCCAAGACTCCTCGGCTCCCACTGATGTCACTAAAAGACAGGCTTCTTCACACCAGCGCTGGCTTTTCCCCCAGTTAACGGTGACATCGGAGCAGGCAACGTTACCAGGTGCGCACGTGTCAGACGGCCTGATCCACGCCCAGCG
>NW_010306949.1:0-1924 GCF_000700745.2 Antrostomus carolinensis | reverse complement strand
CCACGCTCTGGCTTCTTCCCACCAGCCAGTTTCTAACACACTTAACAGCCTGGGATCAATCTATAGGAGAATTTCAGATGTAATCTCTTCTTTGGAAGACTTTTTCATATAAAGCTCCACGGAGTCATGTAAAATACAATCAAAGCCTAAGTCAGACAGAAGGTGGTATTTTGCAATTACTTCACAGAAGTATAAATGATTACACAAAGTGCAAAGAGAGTCTGGCCAAGACCCAACATGCTCCCTGTCCAAGGATAAACTGAATTGTTACACACGGTTTGCCCTCGGGCAGGTTTTAACTTCGGTTATTCCTGTACTTTAGACAGGGTTGAAAAGGTTTCTTTGTTTCCCTGAGGAACAGATGAGTCTTCTATAAATAACCCTGTACAAGGTTCACACATGCTGTCTGAGAGCTTTCCCCTTTTAATGTCACAAAACATAAAATCAGATTACCTTCTGCCAGTTTGGTCACCCTCTCCCTAAAACTGTCAGTAGCAGAAAAAAAAGTTAATATAAAGGATACAAGGACTGGTGAAGAACTACACTCATGCATCATACACAAGTAGTCTTTTGCTATTAGTGATTTGTTGACTATAAAAACAACTTGCAAGAATTTCAGGTGCAACAACAAAACCTCCTCCACCCTTAACCCAATTAATCACTCTGCTTCATTTGCTCAGTCAGTACCTAAACAAGTAAAACAAATAAACAAACAAAACTTAAAAACAGTGCAGGTAGATTAATAAAACCTAAGTATCTCAGGGTATCAACCCTGAACACTGCTAAAGCCCTACTTTTTTCCACTTCTGTTCAGCCTCCAAACAACTGCCTCAGGTCTCTACTTAGAGGCTGCATAACACTTCTCAAACCCAACAAAAGCTAATACAGTAGTTCTTGAAGATATTCGGGGTGTCATAAACAGTTGCATTTTTAGACATACATGCACATGTATGCTTCAGCTCAGGAGCACATCACTGTCCATGATCTGTCACCTGGAATAAATCATAAACACAAGCCTCACCAGATGAATAGCAGGAAAGGTGCAGCTGCTTAGCTGGGTCTCTGTTGGGAAGGAACTCTGAGGCCTTCTCTACAGTTTCTGAGGCCAACAAGTGGTCCTGGACACAAAGAAGGCACTCCGAAACGTGCTAGGAAGACTTTTATCCTTTTTTTTTCTTTTTTTTTTTTCTTTTTTCCCCTCAAATTATTCCTAAACACTAGCTTAAGCCATAATTAAAGACGCCCTTGCCAGATGCTGCGTTTGTAAAGGGACTCACTGGCAGATGGTTCATATTTGTTCTTGTATTTTACACCTGTATACGTTGCTCTGTGCTGATTCTAGACGGGATCTTTATGCTCTTCTTCCACCTGGACAAGATTCAGATTAAGGGCAATACTTCAATTATGACTCACATTAAATTTGTGATGAAGACAACTATTAGAAGTACTCACTTGGAATTTGTACCAGAAGCACACACGCACTCTAGAACAGCTGGTTTTATACATTGATTTTTTAAGTGGTCCAGAATAACTGGCTTTATCCTAAGGCAGCCACCCCAAAATTGATTGTCTGGCATATCCTATCCTTAAGCAGATTTAGCTGAGATTAACCTAGACATATTTCTAGGTATTTAACAGAGAAAAACCTGAACACAGATGTCACAGCTTCTCTCTGCAGTCAGACACAACTTATTTAAGGTAATTCAGTCTTAAACGGGCTGACTCCGGAGCTTTACCTGTGCCCATGCCTACACAGTGCCAACGCTTTACTGTACCTGTATGTACATTAATGATGACACCTGATTATTTTCAGTCAGTTCAAAGCAGACTCTCCCCCTCCCCCTCGGCTTTCCAGCCCTCTCTCCGCCCAGGCGAACCCCGGCTGTCCGCGCCCCAAAACTCTCCCTCACCCTCTCCCAGTCCC
>NW_010306948.1:0-3177 GCF_000700745.2 Antrostomus carolinensis | reverse complement strand
TAGGCGCGGCGCCCTCGCTCGGCGTGCGGGCCCGCTGACCAGCGGCCTGTGGAGGGAAAGTGCCGTGAATGACTCGGAACTCCCATGCTTTGTCTTTATGTTCGGGGCCGCGCGAACTCACTTACTCGGCCATGAGCCTGTCCACTGTCACTTCTCCTTCTCTGTCTTCTGTTTTGTTTGCTTTGCTTTGTTCGATTCTGCCATGTTTTTTGGAACTTGTGGGTTTACACGTTTTACAGACTGTTCTGTGCTGGGACCGGCCGCTGCTTCCTGCGCACTGGATAACCCTGTCAGTTCTCTATTTGTCTCGCCTCTTCCAGCCGTTACTTGCTTGTGACCCCCATCTATTCACCCTGTAAAAAAATTTACTGTTTCTGTTCTGTACTACAGCCATCTCTTCACTTCTTTGTCCTGTCACGTGTTTTAAGAGTTTTAGATGTGGATTTTTCTGTCATAGTTTTGGTGTTCAGAAAAAATCTGCTTTCCATGTTCTGAAATGTAGCCTTGAAGAAAGAAGGAAATGTGATATGAAGCTTCAGAAATACAATAAATTAGTTGTGAATTTGAAAAGAAGCATAAGTGTGGCCATTAGCTAATTCTAAGTGTACAGGCAAGATGATAAACCACAATACTTATTGCTTCCTTTTTTTCTTTAGATTTTCGAGCTTTCTGATTCTGTGCAACTTTGTAAATAGGTGTACATCTAGAAGAGGCTTGCTGACAGAAATCTGTGGGTTTCTATAACTTAATAGTGTTTGCTATGGTAATTATACCATGTATTTTCTTACCAGAGACTGATAAAAATAGTTCCTTTTGCAACAATAGCATATTAAAAAAAAAATCCAAACACAGGCCTCGTGCAAAGTAAATTATGCTAATACCTTTGTTTTAGTAGCCATAGAGAGCTTTTGCTAGTGTATTGTGTTTAAAAAAAACCCTCATTTTTTTATTTAGCCAGTGGTCCAAAGCGTAGACCAGACCTGCAATGCAAACATGCTATTAAAATTAAGTTAAGAGTTCTCCTGTCTTGTTCTCGGAAGGCTTAAGATGTGTTAATGAAACAATGCTTCTAGCAAAACATAGTAATTCCTGCTTCAGAGTGGAGTCAGAGAGGCATGGGCCATGCACTATGGGGGCAATTAGGATGGTGAGTGCAGCCCCAAGAGTATGGAAGAAAATGTCAGAAATGCCACTGATTGCAGCATCTCATCTCTTGCTCTTCTTTCCTTGTCTTTACCTTTTCTATATGTCTAACACTTTCACGTGTCAGGCGAAACAAACATGCAACAAAGTTTATTCATTAATATTATTGCAGCACAGAGAGCGTTTTTGGAATGGAATTATGGTCAGAACATGAGACTCCGTGTAGAAAAAGATGGAATTGATTGAAGGGACTACCTTTATGTTAATGTTAAAATAGTATACAGCTAGTTTAGTATTGAAGGAGTTAATACGTATTACCCTTGCAAAGTATATTAGTTTTGCTTATGTCATGTTAACTTGATGGAAGAACAGGTTGAGGTGTCTGCATCGATGATAGCAGTTGTATCTTCTTTGATGCATCCTTATCATTCAGGTAGGGCAGCTTCACAGCCTCAGGCCTTGTCCAAATTAATCTGAAAAAAGCTCTTGAGCTCGGTGGTTAGACTCTGTATTGTGTTTAAAAAAACCCCTCATTTTTTTATTTAGCCAGTGGTCCAAAGCGTAGACCAGACCTGCAATGCAAACATGCTATTAAAATTAAGTTAAGTGTGTGTGTGTGTGTGTAAGCCCTGGTCTCCTGAGTGGGAGTTTAATGAGAAGAGTAGTTTTCCAGAGCAGTTGCAAGAAAAACTTGATTAGTTATAATTGCAAGTTTAGAGACTGTACTGGGAGTAAATTGTGACCATAACATGCTTTCACAGTGGAAAACTTGATTAAAATAACTTTTGAAGAAGAAGCCACCTCAGAAAACCCTGCTGCATTCTGCAAATACTGGCCTCAATTAAAACAGCTCATTTTCATATGGAGAGTATTGATAAACCCAAAGAAAAGTTCTTAAGATTTACAGCTTCCTTGTTTTCAGCCGGTAGGGTTTTGTATGGCCACATCACTGTGGTAACAGAAGCCTTTCCAGTAGCACAGTAGCAATGATGAATAAATCATAAATTTCAGAAATTTGTTTTTCTCCTCTTCTTTGAGCATACAGCATAATGTGGTTTGTTTAGTTTTAATTTAATTTTTAATTGAATATACTTTTCCTGCAGTTACCTTTTATGTTAGACATAAAGACATGGTTGAAGAGTTTCCTCAAGACAGTGAGACTTAAGGTTTTAGATCCTGGAATGAATGCACAGAAAAACTGACTTCTGAGAAAGTTGTCTTCTGCATTGACAACTTCAGTCCCTATGGTAGAAAGTTCATCTGTAGGTCTTCTTTGTCCAGAAGATTACTGTGCCGAGCAACTTACATGGATGTTGCATTTCATTGGGTAACAGTATAATGCACAACCCCGATTCTGCTTTCACTAACAGAAATAGCTGCAGCTCAGCTGTGTGATGTAATGTTTCTCGTGTAGAGATAGTTGAGGCTTGAATATGGAATAAGAATCACTGATTAAAAGTGCCTTTTTCCATAAAAAGTGTATTGTGGTTTTTTTAGGTTTATTTCCCTAACTCACTTAAATACTTTGTGACTGGGAAATCTTAGAACCCTTTCCCTCCCTCTTGATGGCTGACTCTATGAAATACAATTTATGGATTGTCCCTGACAGTCCCAATAAAAGTCTTAAAATTAAACTGTAGCTTCTCGCAGAAGTATAACAGATTTTTATCCAGTTGTAGTTGCTGATCCTTAAAAATGAGCTGTCATTAATTCTAAGGCTTCTCTTCCTGTTGCCAAGTTATACAAAGATTTTCTTGTGTTTTATGCTTTTTAGTTGTTTTTGTTTGGAAGCCGCGTTGTTGTTTGTGAGTGGCTCATGCAAGTAAGTGGTGACGTTCTAGGAAACTTCAAAGAATGTTCTGTGCTGCAAAAAGATGTTCCAAAACCTCAAGAGTGATTTTTATGTTTTATTTTTTATTTAGCTATCCACAAACTGTTAAGGAGTATCTTTTCAGAACAGATTCTATGTCAATTGCTCCAGAAGAATCTGTGTGTTTTATTTTATGTTGCATTTCACAGAATCACAGAATCACA
>NW_010306947.1:0-1930 GCF_000700745.2 Antrostomus carolinensis | reverse complement strand
CCTCCTCGCCCACATCCAGCCCGAAATCTCCGCGTAGGTGCTGGACACACCAGGCCAGGAGCGGGCTGGGAGCCGCCATTTTCTGCACAGGGGAAGGGAAACGGCGGAGAACCGCCCCGACACCCGCCCGCTCTCCGCAACCCCCCGGGAACGCGGCCGCGGAACCACCGTTCCGGGTCTCCCCGTGGAGCCGGGTCTGATCCCGCTGGGAAAACTCCTCTGAAGTCAAAGGGAAGGAAAAACGCGGCTCAGGGCTCCGCGGAGGCGTGCAGGGAGAGGAGGGAATATGGAGGGTGAGGCTTAGGGTGTCGTAGTCCACCCTTAAAAACCAAAAGCACATCCGAGAGTATAAGCTTGTTATTCTGAGCTGAGTTTTACACGTACTAGCACTACAGGACAGGAGGGAATGGAGAACTATGGCATCATTAAAAAAATAATAAAGCCAGCACGAAAAGCCTGGTTAAGCAAACACACATTGGGGGAAAAAAGAGATAAAAAGATAAATAACTGTTGGGAAGGGAGGGAATGTATTCGGGACCAAAACCCGCTGAGATATTAGACACGGTGGAGAAGGACACTGATTTCTTAAAAAACACAGCTCCAGCTGTGAGGTTCCCCTTCCCCACAAAGGCAAGAGCCACCAGCCCCAGCAGCTGCCAGGCTCAAGCACAGAGACACCTTCGGCTGCAGCTCCCACAAAGGAGCCTCACATCAGGGAGACTATGGTTGAACGCATCATAACACCATCTTTCGCTGGTCTTCCTCCCCACACACTGCTGAGCTGAGTCTTTGGAGGGCAAGATGCCACTTGTGCATCAGAGGGAGCTGCAGGCATAGCCTGGAGGCAGGAGGTGACAAGTGTCTCCTCACTCCAAGAAGGACATGGAGGTGCTGGAGCATGTCCAGAGAAGGGCAGCAGAGCTGGGGAAGGGTCTGGAGCACAAGTGTGATGAGTTCACGGCTGAGGGAACTGGGGTTGTTGATCCTGGAGAAAAGGAGGCTGAGGGGAGACCTTCTGTCTCTCTCCAACTCCCTGCAAGGAGGGTGTAGAGAGGTGGGGGTGGGTCTGTTCAACCAAGGAACAAGTGACAGGACAAGAGGAAATGGCTTCAAGTTGCACCAAGGGCAGTTGAGATTGGATGTGAGGAAGAATTTCTTTGCTGAAAGGGTTCTGAGGCATTGGAAGGGGTTGTCCAGGACAGTGGTGGAGTCCCCATCCCTGGAGGGATTGAAGAATCGTGTAGACATAGTGCTGAGGGACATGGGTTAGTTGGGAACTCGTCAGTGTTGGGTTTATGGTTGGACTCAATGATCTTAAAGACCTTTTCCAATCAAGGCAATTCTGGGATTCTGTGAAGTGGGTCCATCCCCACACTACTAGTGTCTTGCCTCCATACCTTGGGGTCTCCAGCTGCCTCCATGTCC
This sequence comes from Antrostomus carolinensis, assembly GCF_000700745.2. Lineage (NCBI taxonomy): Eukaryota > Metazoa > Chordata > Aves > Caprimulgiformes > Caprimulgidae > Antrostomus > Antrostomus carolinensis. Next base: position 505 of record NW_010306947.1, on the reverse strand, counting down.
CTCCTGGCTTGCTGCCTTCCTCCCCACGGAACCTGAACCTTGCTCCCCAAGGACCTGGATTACCCTCTGGCACTGCTCATCCATTGACCTGCCACCGCAACACTTGCCCCGTTCCGCAGTGCGTTCAATCCAGGAACAGATTTTACTGGAAAAGACCATGAAGCAACATAATTTTTTGGCCAGAGCAGTTTGCCAACCCTGTTCCCTGTGAACCCACCTGAACTAATGCAGAAAAAAAAAGTGCCTTGGATTAAAACATGACATGTTGCAGGGCTTTGGGTGCTCCCCTGGGAGATCAGGGAGGTCCCCTGCCCTGAGAGGGAGTTGTGGCCGTTGACAATCAGTGATGGCTGAGGGGAGTGGGCTGAGGTGCCAGACCCTGAGGGGACCCTCGCTGAGGGGAACAAATTGAGGGGATCGGGCTGAGGGGAGCTGCAATAAGGAGATCTGCACTGAGGGGAACAAACTGAAGGGACAGGGCTGAGGGGAGCAGCCTTGATGGGAG
>NW_010306946.1:0-2091 GCF_000700745.2 Antrostomus carolinensis | reverse complement strand
CCTGGCAGGGCTTTCTCACAAGCTTGTCTATCTGCCACACTAAAAGGGTCTGGGTCTGCAGTGATACGCACCTTGGTGCACCAGTGCCTTTCTCCTTTCAGCTCTGTGCCTGAACATGCCACTTTTCACCCTTCCTTGCAGAGGAGATTTCCGACCTGACGGAGCAGATTGCGGAGGGAGGAAAGGCGATTCATGAGCTGGAGAAAGTCAAGAAGCAGATTGAGCAGGAGAAATCAGAAATCCAGGCTGCCTTGGAGGAAGCTGAGGTACGTGCCCATAATCACTGCTGTCTGCACTAAAAATAGGAGCAATGGGGAAATATGGCTAAAACCTGCTTGGTCCCGCTCTGTTCTGGGCGGGGAGTGCAGCCAGCTGAGATTTCCTGAAATGTTCTGTAATTACCCAGAAACAAGCAGTAGCATTATCAATGTCATAAATGTTCGTGTCTACTTGTCCAGGCCTCCCTAGAACATGAAGAGGGGAAGATCCTGCGCCTCCAGCTTGAGCTCAACCAGGTGAAGTCTGAGATTGACAGGAAGATAGCAGAGAAAGATGAGGAGATTGATCAGATGAAAAGAAACCACCTCAGAATCGTGGAGTCCATGCAGAGCACCCTGGATGCTGAGATCAGGAGCAGGAAGGAAGCCCTGCGACTGAAGAAGAAGATGGAGGGAGACCTGAATGAAATGGAGATCCAGCTGAGCCATGCCAACCGTGTGGCTGCAGAGGCACAAAAGAACCTGAGAAATACACAGGCAGTGCTCAAGGTATGTTAAGCTAAGGATGTGCACATAGGTGTCTAGCTTGTCTAATATCATAGAATCATTAAATCATAGAATGGTTTGGGCTGAAAGAGACCTTCAAAGATCATGTAGTCCAGCCTCTCTCCCATGGCCAAGTACATCTTTTACTAGGTCAGACTGCTTCAAACCCCTTTCCAGTTCAACCCTGAACACTCCCAATGATGGGACATCTACAATGTCCTGTCACTGGATGCCAGAGAGATCAACACTTCCCTATTCACTTTCCCTCCTCAGGAAGCCATAGAGAGCCATAGGTCACCCCTCAGCATGCTTCTCTCTAAACTATACAAACCCCATGTCTTCAGCTGCTCCTCAGACGACATTCTTTCCAGCCCTTAAACCAACTTTATTGCTCTCCTTTAGTTGCATTGAAGTACCTTAACATCCTTTTTTAACTCTGGGACCTAGAACTGTACACAATACCCAAGGTGAGGCCACACCAAAGCTTAATACAACAGGAATTCAGCTCCAACTATGCCTTATCTTTTCCCATCTTATCCCTACACATCTGGGGGCCATCTCTATATCTTTGCCAGGATACACGTCCTTTGTTCCACTGCCTATGCATTTCCTTCTTACACTTTAGTTTGACCAGGAGGTCCTTACTCAGCCATGCTGTTGTCCTGCCTTCCTTGCCTGATTGCTTACATATAGGAATTGAGAGCTCTTGCACTTTAAGAAAAAAGTTTTTAAAGATCTACCAACTCTTTTCTGCGTCCTGAGGGTGGTTTCCCAGGGGGTTCCACCCAGTAATTTCTTAAACAACTGAAAGTCCGCTCTCCTAAAATTCAAGGTCTTGACCTTACACTTCATCTGGCCCTTATCCTTCAAGATTGTGAATACCCCCAGGGCATGATCCCTGCAGCTCAGACTGCCACCAGTCTTGACATCGGTAATTAGTTCATCTGTGTTGGTAAGCAACAGGTCCAGTAACACTTCTCCTCCAGCTGGACTGTCTAGCCCCTGGGTGAAGATATTATCCTTGATTCACTCCACAAGTCCCCTGGGCTTCTTAAAGCTTGCTGTGCTGCTTTTCCAGTAGATGTCAGGGTCCCCCTAAAGTCCCCCAGCAGGATCAGTCTGTGAGGGTAATGCTTTCCATAGTTGAAGTAATAATGTTTCGTCAACAGGCTCTCCTTGTTCAGGTGTTCTGTAGTAAACACCAACCACAAGGTTTCATAAGCTCTCAACCTGGCTCATCACTGTTGTTCAATGACAACTCTGCACAATCAATTTTTTACATAGAGGGCAACCTGCCCACCTCTCCTTCCTTGCCTGTCCCTTCTGA
>NW_010306945.1:0-3071 GCF_000700745.2 Antrostomus carolinensis | reverse complement strand
CCAACCCACACCATTCTATGATTCTATTATTTTTATTAGTTATAGGCAGATATTTGTTTTCAAAATAGTATTTTAATACAATTGCAACTTACCACCATAATCCTGAACATTCACATCTCCACCGGCTTTTATTATGTTACGAACGAGGTCTACATCTTCATGAGCAACAGCTCTATGCAGTAAGGTCTCACCATACTTATTCCTTCTCCTGATTACTGAAAGTGAAATGGGGCAAACACGATTTACAGAACTCCTGACAAAGGCTTCTTGTTCTGAAAAATAATGAAAAAATATCTGTTGAACGGAAAAATATCTTTCCTCTCGTATTTTGGCTTTACTTTGCATTACAGTTAGTAAATAAGCTGTCTGGAGAAAAAGTGCTCATTCAATCTAGTAGAAATCAATACTGCAAAAAACACATTATCAATTAAATAATAATACCATTCAATAAAATTTACCATAGTGAATTCCATAACAAAACTTCAACTTAAACTCAACACACAGGAATATGACTTTGCAAAAGTTCAGACTTCTTATTTTTAATTACATTTTTGCAAAGTGCATTGTTTCTTACTGGGTGATAAAACTGCTATTCTAGGTTACAATTCATTACAAGATCAGCACTTCAACAGCTAGTCAGTCATCGAGTAATTTCTCTTTTCTTAAAATTTATCAGTAGGTTTTTTGTACTCATTTATGTTTTAAAACCTCTGCTTCATGAGCAAGGAGTATTTACACCAGGATAGTGATTGAGATTAGCTCCCTCAGATTACTTTTCCCCATTACTTCACAATCAGTTCAGCCATTTCTGCAGTGAGTGAAAGGTGGGGAACATGAGGCCTCAATGTAAAAAAAAAAAATGTAAAAGATGCTACTTCTAATTTTTAGTTTATTATTTTACAAAACAAGCAATCTCCCATTATGCACTCATTACAATTTTCAGTTTGTGTGCAATTATTTCCAATACATAGATGAGCCATTCTGTACTTCACCAGCAGTGCCATCCCAGCATGCCTTCATACTGTGGAGAAGAGCATCCTGGCTACTCCCTTCTGAAAAACAGGGAGGGAAGGAAGAAGGGAGAAAGGAAAGGACAGGAGGATCACCTGCAGGAAAACACATGCATGGCCTAGGCCATTAATTGATCTGTTAATGAAAAACCTTGGGATAGCAGGCTATTTACACTGCTACTCTCCACAAGCTGTAGCAGATGTGGCTCACTGGCCCTAAAACTCCACCTGGGTTTCAGGAATAGACATTTTAAGTATGACCTTAAAACACATAGTTGTCCTACAGCTGTAACTCACAAACGTTTCGACTCTGCTGTTTTGTGCATGGTGATATACTGTGAGCTCAGACTAATACCCAATATTCTTAAATTCTTGACTCTGTGTAGATTTTTAGAATCTAATAGATAAGAATTTGTCCAGGACTTTCCCTTCGCTGAGCACATGGACAGTCCTTCTCCTCTGTCTGTCCAGCAATTCAGGACAGATTAAATCACACAGACATACATGGAACAAGGTACAGTTTTATGCTACACTTAACCCAATTTAACTATTTACCTCAAGAGGACCTATTTCCCATCACTTTGACCTTGCCTTCCCTAGTCCCTTCCTTGTGTCTCACCTTCTGCAAAACAAGTGATGTTTGCTGATCAAAACCAAACTTTTTGTGGGGCTGTTTTTTTCAGTGAATTACTAAACTCTTGATTGCTAGGTCTGATGCAAAAGGGAGGTAAAATTGTAGACTGGATTGACACAAAGCTACCTATACAGGCTTTCTGCAACTCTTTCTACAGAAATCATGCTAAAAACCCAAAAGCTTGTTTTTTAAGTGGAAACTAGTAAGTCAGTTTGAAATAGATGAGCAGTTAGTCATACGAATTTAAATCTCATAAAAATAGTGCTTCCACTGGGAATAATTAAAACTGCAAAACAGAAAGGTTGTTAATTGGAGGTAGAATTGTTCAAATTTTCTAAGAACTATAATGTAGCTGTTACAGTTCAAATACTTCCAAACTTTGTAAGCTGTTCAAATGATTGTAAGTGCACAGATAAATCCAGACTGAGTGGGCTTAAACCAAAAAACAACAACAAAAAAACAAAAACCCCAAACATTTAAGACCCCAATCTTAAAGGTGCTTAAGGAGTGAGCTCTTAAGTGAGGAAATTCTGTATTTTCCTACACACTTCTCCTGTGAGGCAAAGAATTCCTCTGCATGCATCTTCAAAGGATGAAAAATAGCAATCTTTCTCTCTGACAAAGAACAATGCAAGTAAAACTACTTCAAAGAGTGCTCCATGACAGTGGTAGTGATGGCCCTATAATCTTTAATTTAAAACAGATGTGATAACAACACCAGCCATTCAAAACAGAACAAACTGTTTTGTATAGGTCAATTCTTTGGGATGTCACTGCTCTCAGTAAGATGTTGCACACAGAATAGATTACAGAAGGATATAAAAATGTGTATCAGGATCTACATTTTCACTCTGCATGAAAACATTTTTCTTCTGCTTTTCAGACTACATCATAATTTTTTCATATATAACACCGTGATAAAAACTGCATACTGGAAAAATTCTCATGATTCTTAAGGAGTTTATGCAAACTGTTAGATTGCTACTATGTAGGTTTAAACAACATTCATTGTTAAAATGAATGTTTATACCATATTTTAAAAGAAATACGTGCCACAATATATTGGAAAGGTTATGAATTATGTTTGATTCGGTATAGTTCAAATAAAAAAATACTATATGACAAATATCAGAAAACATCTTACTCTGTTTGTTTTCTATTCTCTTGCTCCTTCTTCTCTGCTCAGCGTCTCTATCCTCATTCAGAGTCATTTCTTGGCATATGTTGGTTTCTAAATCCTGCTTGTCTTTAGAAGTAGATTTCTGAATTTTACTGACAAGAGAATCAACAAAAATATTATTTTCTCTATATAAATCAATGCTTATAGTAGAGCTAAGAATGTAAATATATTTGATTTTAAAAGGAAGTCTGTAACAGTATGCAAGTATACAGGCTAACTTGGTGTCCTGGTTTTTAGCTGAAACAGA
>NW_010306944.1:0-4977 GCF_000700745.2 Antrostomus carolinensis | reverse complement strand
AGCGGGACGGGTCTGGCGGCGGCCGGAGGGAAGGAGGCTGCTACTCTGAGGAAAGGTCGGTCAGTCACCTGTCCAAAGCCCCCAGGCTGGGCTGCATCCCGGGGTGGTCTGCACATTTATACCGCCTGGTTCTCCTCAGCCAGACAGGCACGCAGGTCGTGCCGCAAGCTCCTGTGCAGTAGAGACCTTATGGGGGAATTACCTCTCACCAGCCTAAAACAGTGACCTTTGAGACCAGCTGCCATGCGACAAAGAAGGAGAACTGAGAAGAGATAGTTGTGGGTCTACCAAGAAGTGCTGGGTAATGGTGCTATGTGAAGCCCGAGTTTGATGCCTGCAGCTTGTGCTGCCTCCTGGCCTTGTCTATAACTTGTCAATTCTCTATTTGAAGACATTCCGTTTCAGGAATAAGGCAGTCCTACATTATCTACCCCTTAAATTATCCTTACGCCATTTCCTGCTCTGCCTCTTCAAAAAACCCCATCAGGTTCCTTCACCCATCCTGGGGATTTTGGAGGAGATCCCTGAGGCTGGGGAGAGCACCTGTTTGTTCCCAAATCTCAGACCTTGCTCTACCATTAGTGTGAAAAACAAAAACGTCACTAATTTAAAGTAGATTTTACCTCAGGTTTGTTAGCCATGACTCAGGGAGCCATTTCCTCTTAAGAGGAGAGAAAAATAAAATAAAAAAAAAATCTTAGAAATATCTTTCCAATGGTACATCCCTGAATTTCAAAATCTTTTGGAGGGGAAAATTACTTCTGTGTACAACAGAGAAAAGGGGTGGTTTTATTTGCTTGAGTAAAAACAGTGTTTTGGGAATCTGTGCTGATTGCCCTAACTTCAACCCTTTGTTTTCATAAGGAAAAAAATTATTTATTGTCTGAATATTGTTTATGATTATGTTGGTGATCTATTTCAGTGAAACCCCATTTCTGTGAAAAAGATGGATACAGAATATCTGACAGTTGTGGGAAGAGGAAGGGTGCTACTATATTTTCCCTCATATTGACAATAACATAGCCTGCACAGTAGTGGGTAATTCAGCAAATGAGCTTGCAGTTCTGTAACAAAGCCAGGCTCTTGATTTCTTCATTTGTGTGTTGGTATCAGTCTGTTACTCTATTTCACCGCTGTTTGAGCTCTTTGAATAATTAAAAATATGTTCATGATGGTGCTTGAACTGAGTTGTTCTCATGTTCTGAGTTTGTGAAAGTCAAGATCTCCAAGCCTAGAATTAGAAATGTAGTATTGTAAGAGCTCCTGGATTCCTTCTAATGATCCACTTGACATTAACAAATAGATTGGAAGAACTGTAGTTGCTCTTTTGCTAATGCTGCCTCTGGGTGCATTACAGAATTTTTATGGATAGTGGAAACCATATTAACACAACCCTTTCTAACCAGAAAAATTATAGTGCTTCCCTGTTGCTTCATGGATTGGTTTTCCTAATGCTTAGGGACTAAATAGCTTGCTTCAACATCTAATTTGTAAACTAACAAAGATTGCTTTAAATCACTGAATAGAATTTAAAGTTCAGAAAGAAATCCAACTGTTGGAAACAGTGTCTCAAAATATTTGAGGATGGGCTGTCTTAACTTTGAAAAATGAATTGACCCAGAAAATTGATCGCTGGAGAAAATATCGTACCAAATTCTTTAAAAATTACCCTGTCATGTTATGTTACTTTTTTAAGCTTCAATTGGAGCATCTCAATCCTTACTCCTTTGAGGATACTGATACTGGGTGAATTGTGCCATGAAGTTCTTCACCGGTCATTGAAGACTTTTGGGATACTTGGGCAGCTTCATGTTTAATATTGCTATTATTTAGCTAATTTAGAAAGGTTATTAAGACATGTGAGAAGTGTTAACCCCAGTCAGCAACTAAGCACCCACAAGCTGCTCACTCACTACTCCAGCCCAGTGGGATGGGGAAGAGAATTGGAAAAGCAAAAGCAAGAAAAACTTGTGGGTCAAGATAAAGACAGCTTACTTAGAGAAGGAAAGAGAGAAAAGAAAAGAAAACAACAAGTGATGCAGAGGCAGTTACTCACCACCTCTGACAGCATGTTCTCCTTCTCCTTGAGGTTATGGGTTTTTTTCTGTTGTGTGTGTTATTTAGAAGCCTATGGACTTTTGTGTTTTATGGCATAGATGATTTTGTGCAAACATTCTAAATACTTTATTTGCTGTTACTTAAAATCTGCTGGGCTACAGTTTAAGAACATTTATGTGGCAGCTGTAGGGATATTGCTTTTGTCTTTGATATATCCACTATATTACTACATGATTAATTGTTGAAGTTTCTTACTCTTCACTTTATTTCATTTTAGGAGTTGTTGGTGACTGTTAGCAAAATCTATGGATCTAAGGATCTGTCCTGTAGAAAAGAGTACAGCTGCAGGAGCTGGCCCTCTGAAATAAGGTTGGTTTTTTACATGCATTATTAGGTTCAGCTCCAAGTTAGCAGATGTTCATTTCACAAAATAATATATCCGATATATTATTACCTATATATTCCTGTAAAACTTAGTGTACAAGGTCAGGCTATAGCAAGGTAAGAGGAAGCTGAGGAAGATCTGAAGATTATAGGTTGTCACAAATTGACTACACATTAAAAATAAGAGTTGGTATGATTAGAATGTATGCTGATAATGATGACCTGAAAGCAGAAGATGCTTTAAATGAAAGGTAGCTGGACAAACTTCTACACAGTGTCCTTTTTGTAACTCAGATCATAGAATCATAGAATGGTTTGGGTTGGAAGGGACCTTAAAGATCATCCAGTTCCAACCCCCCTGCCATCAACAGGGACACCTTCTACTAGACCAGGTTGCTCAAAGCCTCATCCAGCCTGGCCTTGAACACTTCCAGGGAGGGGGCATCCACAACTTCCTTGGGCAACCTGTTCCAGTGTCTGACCACCCTCACAGTGAAGAACTTCTTCCTAATATCTAATCTAAACCTCCCCTCTTTCAGCTTGAACCCATTTCCCCTTGTTTTGTTATTAACTGCCCTTATGAAAAGTTGGAGTGATTTTTCAAGGCTATATACCACAGGCATAAGGAAAGTGTGTTGGAAGCCCTTCATAAATCACTATTAAATTGTTTGTGCATGCACTGAATCAAGTTGATAATTTTTCATGGTCTCATTCATTATTCAAAAATGTCTGTGTCTGATTGAACATGATTAAGAGAGCTTTATTGAGGACATGCAGTGAAAAGATGTAGTATGGTAATTTTCAGGAGATTAGTTTTTTCCTGGATTGTATATGATATTGTCACTCTTTTAAGTGACGATGAAGACCTTGGTCTAAAAGGTTGCTTGGTATTGGGCTGTTCTTTATTAACCTGTTGGCTTTCCCGAGTACCTCTACCCTGTGCAGTAAGTGCAAGCCTGAATAAGCCAAATGACTGATCTACTTACTCAGCTTCTTTTATATAACATGAGGCCTGATGTAAAACACAATGAAGTCAGGGGGAATTTTTTAATTGAGATGATCTGTTTTGAATCTGGCACTCTAATTGTTCCAAAAAGTCTGCACCTGCCAGATCTGGGCTCTGAGCAGGAGAATTACTTTGTTGTCTCTGCCCTGTTGCAACACCTCCATTTTATTCATCTGCATGAAAGATATCTGTCTCTCCTCCTCTGAGACTTCCATGCTGAGTGGCAGCAGTTCATGATTCACCAGCCACTATGACTGGTGTGTAGGGTTCTGGGGCTGTATCCAGCTGAGGGAATGTGTGCCAGAGGTGGGGAGACAGCAGTCGTCTTCCCTTTTTCATGTGACCCAGCATGGCTGGGGCTATATCCATCATTATGACTGACTTACACCATGCACAGTCTTTCTGTGACCTGACATGAAATTGCATAATGTTGCATAATTTGACGTATTGTTAATGAGTATAGGAGACAGAATTACTCAGAAACTGATTACAGTTCATCATTAGATCAACAAGTAAGCAAGATTTTTTCTTAAACTTAAGTTTTAGAAGTACAACTGAAGTCTGAACACATGCTGAAAACCCTATGTTAAGTCTTAAGATAATTTATTTTTATAGGCATGTTTATGAGAGTCTCTAATGCATCTGCTTTTTCTTTTCAAGCTAAAAATAATGCAACATACAGGTGTTTAATTGTAAACTGCCTAACAAATTCAACCTTGGGGCACAGTTCTAAGTTAAAATAGCTATTGAACTTGCTATGTTTCACTCAGTAACTTTACTACAGTCTGCCAAGCTGAAATCATTAGCTTTTTTCAAGAATCCATTTGCTGAGAGACCTGAAAATTACCCGGAGCAGACATGATAAAAATCATAATGAAGAAGAGGACATCTACTTTTAAAAGGTCCCGTAAGTTTACATGTCGTAGCTCTTCACCACTAGAGGACGGCAAGACCTCAGGAAAATGGGGTTGTGTGAGGAGGTGGGAGAAAAGGAGAGAAAATACTTATGCAAGAGTTAAGAAAATATTAGGAAATTACAGCTTCTAGCTATAATTAAGCTTCTTAAAGAACTGAGTTTTGGAAGATGTTTCAAGACAAAATACAGAGAAGACACTTAGATAAATAAAAGCTGAAGTTTTAATGTAGTGGTTTGTCTATCAGTCATAGTTAATGTTATTTGAAAAGCACAATACTAACTAGTTTTGAGAGCCATATACTGTTTCCATTAAATTGATAGTTTTATATTGATTTCAGTAAGAATAGGGCTTTGCTTTGCAGTCTTAAATAACTCATAGGTTTTCTGATTTTTTATGAAGGAATTAGATACCCTTATGTAGGAAGGTTGTTCCAGTCCATTATTTAGAATGGAAATAATAGTCTGAAACCACTGGAAAGGGAACTTCTGCCTCCACACCTATCAACAACTTTAACCATATTTATGTTTGTAACTTGTAATGTAAGGACTCATTAAATAAGCTATAGGAAATGGGTTCAGAACAATGCAATTCATAGAATCAATCATAGAATCA
>NW_010306943.1:2289-3726 GCF_000700745.2 Antrostomus carolinensis | reverse complement strand
GATCCCTGTCCCTCTTGAACTGGGGAGCCCTTTGGGAAGGAGTGAAGGTCTCCATTCAGCACTGGGCTTCTGTGATTTGGAAGGAGAAACCAGGGAGAGGTTATTGCACGGGGAAACGATCTCTTCTAGCTTGTTGCCCTGATGTTCATCTGCTTTTTAAAGATCTCCTGCCACTTTTGCCCTTCCTAGACTTACTGGTAATCCTGACCCTGGCTATAAATGTTTATGGCTTAAGGGGGCTGTGTTAGGATCTAAAGATAGATGTGTTGGATGAGTGATTACAGCGTGGAAGTTTGAGGAGATTTGTGGTGAGGTACCAAGCTATGAATGTGTCACTTTAAATCCTACTAGACGCAGACTAGTCACCAAGCAATTGCCGTGGCAGGAGTAATTCAAACCTTAATTCTAATTTTACTCTGCTGCTTCACGAGCTGCACTGTCTTCTCCGAAACGAAGCGTGTTATTAGAGCTAAGCTGTGCTGAGCCCAGGAAGATGTCATTCCATGTTAGGATGCCAAGAATAATTTTCAGATTAAGTTCTTGCTAGAATGTCAGCACCACAGGTTGCATAGGTGACCTCTGCAGTGGCTGCTTACAGGAGATGGCTGATACTGGGGTTTGTTTTTAAAAATAAGCTCTGTTTTGCTCTTGGATGTGGCTTATTTATATGAGTTCTGGAGCAGTCCAGATCCTGGGTCCTTGGCTATGCAGCTGAAATTTAGTGCTCTCTTGAAAACAGATAGGAGCTCCTCCCCATGACCATTCAGTGGTTTGATGTTGATCATCAGAGAGTGCCAGAGATTAGATGCTGCACCAGGGTAACGTTCGTGGGTCTGCGGGACGTGATCGCCTCAGTAACGAGTGAGCGCGTACCAGTCACTGTGTGATAGAACCTTGTCTGACTGTGACAAGGTGTGTGGGCCTTCTAGACCAACCCTGCTCTGAATTTCCATGCACAACCCAGGCTGGCTTTCCTGGGGGACCACACCGAGCTGTGCTGAGCTGTCTTGAGTTTCCACTGAGCTCCAGCTCCTCCTTGCAGTGACAGCAAATGTCTCCTAGACCCTGAGTAAGTAGATTCCAGTTTGCTGCCATCTGACCCGCTTTCAGGGCTCAAAGGGGGCCGGGACCCACGTAAGCACAGAATAAAGACTGTGACGTGCTGCAGGATGGCCACGTGTGGCTGGTGCAGATAGATGATCAACCATTGCTGTTTCTCAGAGAGGATGGAAGAGACATGGCAGTATAAACATGGATGAACCTGTTCTGCCACACAATTAAAATTCCCATCATGCTTAGGAGCAGCTGGGAGGAGCGCAGGACGAGAGGAAAGCTCCTGTTGGAGCTGGCCACCATGTAAAAAGGGCTTTTTCCCATGCAGGAAGCTCTGGATGTGCTCACAGAGGCTGCTCCATATGCTTTGTTATTTGTGGCTTC
>NW_010306943.1:0-2263 GCF_000700745.2 Antrostomus carolinensis | reverse complement strand
GAAAGAGGATTATTCCTGGTGGTAACAGATTTCCTTCTCTTTGGTAGCTCTGCTCCTGAAGACATTCAGCTTCTTGGGCTTTGAAATTGTGAGGCCGGGTCACCCCTCTGTCCCGTCGCGGCCAGATGTGATGTTCATGGTGTACCCCCTGGATCAGAACTCTTCCTCCGATGAAGAATAGCTGCAGCGGGGGACTCCAGCGTGACCTGAAAATGCTGTTGAGGGGAGAGAGGGTTACATCTCCTTTCTTGAGGAAAGGGAAAACAAGCTTCTGTTGGACTGAAACCGCATTTCTCATTGTTAGATTGGCCTGTGTATCTTCAGAGTTGACTATCTCATTGAAACGTGTTGCCTAGAGAACTATATCTACACACACATGTAATCACCAAATAGCAAATGGAAGATGCTGATGAACTGGCATAGGAGCTCTTTACGTCCAGCTGGGTGGTGTGGTAGCCTAGGGACGCCCAGGCCGTGCCAGGGGAGCGCAGGGGTAGGTGCAGCATCAACTTCTTGACTTCTCTAAACCCACCTTGGTCCTTTCCCTGTCGCCTGACGTGTGCTCGCCTGACAGATTACCTTTTTTTCACTCAGACAAGCAGAAGGCATGTTCTGGGTGTTGGGCACGCGGAGGAGAGGTGCTCCAGTCAATTAACACTACATTAGAACCCCTGCACGCGTCTCCGCTTTGGGGCGACTGATGCTCTTTTAACTGGTCTAATTTTTATTTCTTTTTTTTTTTTTTTTTTTTTTAAATCTTCTTGCTCTTCCAGCTTTTGTTTGAAGCAGTCTTAACTCTGTGTAATGTTACCACTGCACTATCACAGCGTTCAATAAAGGGGCATTCAGATGAATTTCACCCAGCTGGGGCTGCTTATTTACAAGGAACAGAGCTTCTGGTGGGAAGCGCTGCGATGGTGAGCGAGTGTTCAGAGCGATACTGCTGCTCTGGGGGAGTGTTTCCTTACCTGCCTGCAGTTGTGATGGTCCAAAAAAAGCCGAAAAAGCTCACACCTTCCACCCAAGGATGGGTGCAGAGCAGGCCTGTGGCTCTCACCGCACCTCTGCTCTTCCTCCTCACCTTCCCAAAGCGATGAGCTCAAGATGAGCCACTGAGCTAACGGCTGTAGCCAAACCAAAGGGGGTTGTGTGTGGGGGCAGGCGTGGACGGTGGCTCCACCACTTGCGGTGGGATCCTCACCCTGACCAAGGGCTTTCAGGCACTCAGCGTTTCAACCCTGCCCCTTCCAACTTTGGAGAATGAGGTTGCACTCTTGTCTTTGTGCCGTGTGGATGTCACCTGGCTGACTTTCTTGGAAGGGTGTATTTCTAAGCTGTGCCCTGGAGACTTGCCCTGAGCTCTCTTCCTGGCCTGGCTGCTTATGTGTGGACTTGTCCTTGTGTGCTTTGTTGTGCTCTCGCCCATCTGTGGAGGATTTTGTTAAAAACTGAAGCCGAGCCATTCCATAAACCTCATGGTCAGTGTTTTTTGTTTGGGGGAGAGAGGTCGGGCTGGGATATAAGTTTGTGTGAATAAATGATCTTAAAATTTGTGTCTCTTTTTTTTTTTTTTTTTTTCCCCTCCCTCTCCTGTAATGAAAGGGCTGGTGGCTCTGCTCCCTCTTCAATGGGGCATTAAATCCTAAGTCTGGTTTAAAATCAGAGGCTGTGCTGCTGGGAACATCTCTGCCCCAACTTTTACTGTGGGTCTGACATCCCCTCTAGTGCCAGCTGAGCACTGAGGAGACCTCATACCTATTTCCTGGCTGTAGCAATGCTGATTTCTAGTTCTGGCTTTTAAAATGCCAAGGTTCTATCCCTTCTGGTCACTGGAGCTGCCCCACCACCTTTCTTGGGCTGGTGGGTGCCTCCCAGGGTGTTTCTATACCCTGCTGCCACCCCATGGTGCTCCTCTACTGGCACATCCCTAACATCATGGGGTAGAAACCATTTTGCTCCTGCCTTACTAGTAAAATTTACTGGTAAAGTGTAAGGTCCTGTAAACCCTACCAGTGACCCTCCTGCCTTGGCTCAAGCAAGTGTGGTCAAATGTAAAGGTCTCACATGACCAAATGTCTTCAGAAAAAAAAACCCTCTTGAAAAACCTAAAAGGTGTTTCTGATTTGTCTGGGTGCTGCACAGGTCACCTCCACTGCGAAGCTGGAGCAACCAAGCTCTGCCCTGTGCCCCATCAGTTCCCCAGCTGCGTCTCCCAACAGGTGATGGGATGGCCTCTCCCTGCTGTTATGGGACAGGACCTTCA
>NW_010306942.1:7107-10415 GCF_000700745.2 Antrostomus carolinensis | reverse complement strand
AGGTGAAGGACTCTGCAATTGCTCTTGTTGAGCCTCATCCGGCTTCTTTCCACCCAAAACGTTCCTTTCTGCCCAATGCCTACTGCATCTATATCTTGAATTCTGCGTGAGTACCAGTCCTCCCATTTCAAAAGAGCAACAAGCACAGTTACAAAAGAATAGCTTCTATATAAAAATAGATTAATTAGGACTTGTAAATTATTAAAAAAATAAAATGGGATAAGACACTAGCAAAGTGAATGAGGAGGTGTTATTTGTGGTGACGTTGCTTCTTACAGTACAAGAACTAGAGATCTTAGTTTAAGACACTGAAAAGCAAGCATAAAACAAACCCTTCTCACAAAAGATGAACTGTGTAACTGCAGTGGGAAACTGCGGAGATCAGGGACACAGATGGGTTTGAAAAGCAACAGGAAATGCATGGAGAATAAATTAACAAAGCTCTTAAACACACATGTATGACTCAGAACATGAAAGCCCCAAGCCATGGACGAGGTAAAATAGTATTTGAGGGTGTATGAAGGATCACCACAGGAACGCAGGAAACAGAAGCCAATACCAAACTGAACCACTGACATTTAATTGGTCCTATCAATACAGTTTGCTGGGAAAGCTGAGGGAAAAACGACATGCCCCTCGAATCGAGGGTAAATACTTGACAATACACATGCAGCAGGACAGGAACATAGCACAGGAGACTTCATGTTTCCTATCCAGTAGCCTATGGTTTGTACTCACAGCTCCCGCTATACTTTTGGATACTGCCCCACACACAGAGCTCAGTTACAAGTACCCTGTCATGCAGGATCTTGTCTTGAACCACGTACAAAATTTTGTTCTTATGGTTACACAACAAAATCCTGTCTGAATGAAAGGTGGCACAGGCAATCTCCCTTTACCTCCAGTGCATTGGTGTAGCAGTTGAGCAGGATTCCAACTAGTTAGTTAAAAAAAAAAAATAAAAAATGGAGTACTAACTAAAAAATAAAATAATAAAAAAAAAAATCCCCTACAGTAAGGTTTCAAGTTAAAACTGACCTTGAAGGAACCAACCAGTAAGGCAACGGTGAGCCAAAGGCAGGGTTCTACAAATACAGCACTTGAGTCAGGCAGCTTTCAACTATAAAAGAAAACCACAAGGAGACAAGGAAGTAGCAGAAGGCACCCATGTATTTAGATACTGTCAACATCAGGAATTAACAGAAGTAACAGGAAAAAAAAAAAGTAAAAAATAAGGTAGTTCAGGTAATCATGTTTAAATTTCCTCACTCTTTAATATGGCTAAGGAGGCACTCAAGAAAGGTGTCAACAAGGTTTGCAATAAATAGCAGTCCAAATCACATCAGAAGAGCTCTTAATCATATCCTTAAACTCATCTACATCTCGTAAGAGAATTTCTTAGAGCTACTTTTAAGAATAAAAAGAAGCACTTCTGTGCAACTTCTGACACAAGTTTTTCACTTGCAAAACTGAAGTAGACATCCAACAGCTTAACGCAGGATTTTATAGTTTCCCTTCAAGGACGTCATGAGCGGATGTTTTAAATGAAGCACCTGGCACAGAAGTGCATTTGTCAAGGACGTCTGTAGACAGAGAAAGTCAGGAGGACTTCTTCACTTTAAGTATTCTTTCTACTGCTCAGAATATTCACACATAAGAGTATTGCACAATTCTGCCCTTCTCTAAGAACTGAGATGCACACTGCTCAGAAGATGAGATTTGTAACATTCAGCTTACTTCCACAAGCCCCAAGAGTGCTTTGCCTCACATTTTATCTACCATAACAGCTAACACACACATTGTGGAAACATAAGTAAACAGCTGGGGAAAACCGGGGAAAGAATAAAGTGAAAACTGAGACTGAGTAACATGAACGATAAAACTTCTTAAAATCTACAGGATACGGCTCGCCAGTAATACGCACAGAGCCTCAATTATTTAGTTTGCAACTTTATTTCTTTATAAGTTATTGGTATAAAGTTTAATATCTAATTATACAGTAACCTGGGAACTTTAAGGGAAGCTTATTTTGTCCTTTTTAGTGTCTTTTGCCTTTTGGTCCTCAGACATGTTTTAAGAGGACTAATATTATATGTGTACCTTAAATTCCTGTACAAAAACACTTCAAGCCTTTGTTCTCTTTTTCTGAGTAGGATGCACAAATCATGCATATTGTAGACAATATAATGGTCAAGTAAATACTTCCCTCTTTAAACTAAGGCAGTTAAAAACCCATTAATATCAATTGAGTAATCTGGAAGAGCAAAAAGGCTTCCACAGTGCTCATGTATTCTTCGAGCAAATATCTTATTCAGTAAGACACGCCCTCCTGGAATTGTTATTCATTCGGTTGCTGTCTGCATTGAAAAGACAGCGATTGTCAAAGACAGCATTTAATTATGTACATTTTATGTCACTAACCCATCCACTTTTGAATATGAACTCATCAGTGTTAAGCATTGTGTAAAACCACATGCAAAAATTGCCATGAAATTTTTTAAATAGAACCAAATTGGCAAGTTTTTGGAAAGGATATTTCAACATTAAAAAAAATATACTGTCTATTAAAATGAGCACTTCAAGTAACTTAAATATCTTTAGCAAACATGTCCAGCAAGAGACTCTGAAAAAGAAATTGTTCTTAGAACAAAAAACTAATGAATGGCTATTTAGACACTAATTTTTCAACACAGTGGTGGGTCTGTGTGAAACAATTTGTAATCTAAATAAAGTGAGTCCATTACACTGTTAAAAAAACATACATTAAGCTGGACTAATTAACTATTGCATTTTTGTATTTACAAAAGTGCTTAGCATAACAAAATTACCTAAAAAAATATAAACTTTACCGATATCATTTGGCTCTATGCGTACTCCTAGATCTGCACTTGGAGAAAAATAGTATTTACATTGCTAGATTTAGACAAGTTTCCTATTATTTTTAAAGAAATTTAACAAAAATCCCCACACAAATGGACCCCTATGTAAGTCAATTCATTCCATCTGGCTCATCATAAATAGAGCAGAAGCAAACCCTTGAGTACTGAGCAGTATAAATAGTTCTAGCCATTGTCTGTGGCATTAGACCCCAATACAGGCTGCCGACAAATTGGGCAAGTGGAGTTTTCAGAAAGCCAGCGATCAATACAATGAATATGAAACTCATGCATACAAGGTAACTGCCTTAGCTTATTCCCTGTTACATATTCATTAATGCAAACACTACATGTTTTACTTATTTCACTTTCAGTGTGAATATCCCCATAGTTCCGGGTAGAAAGATTGTCAATCTGCTCTTTGGTTAAACC